>NW_026783025.1:0-43482 GCF_031769215.1 Ylistrum balloti
AAAAAATTAATCTATTTAAAATGTGCTTTACTATGTTTAATTAAGTTTAATCCTTTCCATAATTGCTATAAATACATAAAAAACACACTGAAACTTGTTCATAATGATTTTATTTTAATTTCATCAGGGGTGCATAAAGGGAGGTAATTTGGGTGCTCTTGTGGGTGAGAATTTCAGCTGTTTTCAAAAGGCTTGGTATCAGTTTGAAAACTGTTCTACAGTAGGTAACAGGTATGAAATAAGTCAGTAACAACCTTAGAATGTATTTAGACTGCATTATAGGGCAATTCCAATAGTTTAAGGTGTGGTATCCATGGTAACTAAGAAGGAAAGTATGAGTTTTTGAATTTTGGATAAATTCTCTGTTTTGATGATTTTTACTCAATAATGTGTGTGTATTTCTCATAGATTGGGCATACAATCATGTTAATATTGTCATAAAATTACATTTCCATAGTTACTGCTGTAAAAAAGACTATTTTTCGAACAATATTGCAATGTAATAGGGTTTCTAATATTACACTTGAAGAAGGGTGGGGGGCAGTAAGCATAGGTGTTTGTGATGTCATACACATGACATTTAAGAATATCTTATGTCATATCACTGTTAATTACTTTCGAGAAATGTGTCAGATGCTAATTTGAAGTTTTTGTTGGATTTCTAGCCTTCACTATGACATCACAGTGCATTGGTGAAGCCATCATTAGCAATTGATGACGTCATAGTACTGATGACATCAGCTGTTACCATGACGTCATAACATAAGACTTTATATATGTAGTATCAATCTGCTTTTCAGTTATCTAAATTCACAGAAGCACAAACTACTTGATTCAGTTTCAATTGCAACTTTATTCAAGTAAATTTAAGACTTATTGAGGTTTTAATTTTTCAAATTACCTCCCTTTCTTCCTAATTTGAGAGCAGAATTGGTCAAAACACACCATGCGGGAAAATCCATATTACTCGATAGCTATTCAAGATACACAGTAAAGCGATATATTGTTTTGTTCGTGTGATCATTTTCTAGACACTCAGAGGGATTTTAATGAAATTAAAAAAACTAATTGTGATGTATAAGGTAGCAGTACACAGTTTCTCGGTGTGGCCATGGGTGATTTTTTTGCTCATTAGATTACCCCATTATAAAGGTTTTAATTAAAAATGAAAAAAAAAATCCTTGCTAAAATTGGTCCTGTCATGTTAAAGTGGACAATGTGGGGTTTCATTTTTTTCAGGATAATATTTTAGCTTTGTGTTGGAGATTACTATTTGGGCAGTCTCGAATCTGTGTCTACGCACCAAAAACTAGCTTTACAGGAAGTGAAATTTTCATAGTGTTTACATGTGGTCATGTTATGAAGAATTTCCGAGTTGGAATTTGCTGAAATGTAAGTACTTTGTTACCACGACAGTGTTGTTGATTGTAAGATAGGTGATTAGAATTAAATTTCTCCTAGAAAGTTGTAGTGTTGGATTGGAATTAGCAGTATTTTTGCATTTTTAGCATTTTTTCAGTAGGTAACCATGACAATCAAATGTCAGAAATCAGAGGAATTTTTTTTTTTACACAAATTTCATCTCTCTACTGTTAATGTAATTGTTATACAGTTTATAAATATATATACATGTAATGATGTATTTTTCATAACCAATCTGCTATACCTGTATATCTCAAACATGACAAATAATTTCAGGAAAAATGCAAATTAACTGTTTACTGCTACCTTATAGCACATTAAAAAAAATTAATCTATTTAAAATGTGCTTTACTATGTTTAATTAAGTTTAATCCTTTCCATAATTGCTATAAATACATAAAAACACACTGAAACTTGTTCATAATGATTTTATTTTAATTTCATCAGGGGTGCATAAAGGGAGGTAATTTGGGTGCTCTTGTGGGTGAGAATTTCAGCTGTTTTCAAAAGGCTTGGTATCAGTTTGAAAACTGTTCTACAGTAGGTAACAGGTATGAAATAAGTCAGTAACAACCTTAGAATGTATTTAGACTGCATTATAGGGCAATTCCAATAGTTTAAGGTGTGGTATCCATGGTAACTAAGAAGGAAAGTATGAGTTTTTGAATTTTGGATAAATTCTCTGTTTTGATGATTTTTACTCAATAATGTGTGTGTATTTCTCATAGATTGGGCATACAATCATGTTAATATTGTCATAAAATTACATTTCCATAGTTACTGCTGTAAAAAAGACTATTTTTCGAACAATATTGCAATGTAATAGGGTTTCTAATATTACACTTGAAGAAGGGTGGGGGGCAGTAAGCATAGGTGTTTGTGATGTCATACACATGACATTTAAGAATATCTTATGTCATATCACTGTTAATTACTTTCGAGAAATGTGTCAGATGCTAATTTGAAGTTTTTGTTGGATTTCTAGCCTTCACTATGACATCACAGTGCATTGGTGAAGCCATCATTAGCAATTGATGACGTCATAGTACTGATGACATCAGCTGTTACCATGACGTCATAACATAAGACTTTATATATGTAGTATCAATCTGCTTTTCAGTTATCTAAATTCACAGAAGCACAAACTACTTGATTCAGTTTCAATTGCAACTTTATTCAAGTAAATTTAAGACTTATTGAGGTTTTAATTTTTCAAATTACCTCCCTTTCTTCCTAATTTGAGAGCAGAATTGGTCAAAACACACCATGCGGGAAAATCCATATTACTCGATAGCTATTCAAGATACACAGTAAAGCGATATATTGTTTTGTTCGTGTGATCATTTTCTAGACACTCAGAGGGATTTTAATGAAATTAAAAAAACTAATTGTGATGTATAAGGTAGCAGTACACAGTTTCTCGGTGTGGCCATGGGTGATTTTTTTGCTCATTAGATTACCCCATTATAAAGGTTTTAATTAAAAATGAAAAAAAAATCCTTGCTAAAATTGGTCCTGTCATGTTAAAGTGGACAATGTGGGGTTTCATTTTTTTCAGGATAATATTTTAGCTTTGTGTTGGAGATTACTATTTGGGCAGTCTCGAATCTGTGTCTACGCACCAAAAACTAGCTTTACAGGAAGTGAAATTTTCATAGTGTTTACATGTGGTCATGTTATGAAGAATTTCCGAGTTGGAATTTGCTGAAATGTAAGTACTTTGTTACCACGACAGTGTTGTTGATTGTAAGATAGGTGATTAGAATTAAATTTCTCCTAGAAAGTTGTAGTGTTGGATTGGAATTAGCAGTATTTTTGCATTTTTAGCATTTTTTCAGTAGGTAACCATGACAATCAAATGTCAGAAATCAGAGGAATTTTTTTTTTTTTAACACAAATTTCATCTCTCTACTGTTAATGTAATTGTTATACAGTTTATAAATATATATACATGTAATGATGTATTTTTCATAACCAATCTGCTATACCTGTATATCTCAAACATGACAAATAATTTCAGGAAAAATGCAAATTAACTGTTTACTGCTACCTTATAGCACATTAAAAAAAATTAATCTATTTAAAATGTGCTTTACTATGTTTAATTAAGTTTAATCCTTTCCATAATTGCTATAAATACATAAAAAACACACTGAAACTTGTTCATAATGATTTTATTTTAATTTCATCAGGGGTGCATAAAGGGAGGTAATTTGGGTGCTCTTGTGGGTGAGAATTTCAGCTGTTTTCAAAAGGCTTGGTATCAGTTTGAAAACTGTTCTACAGTAGGTAACAGGTATGAAATAAGTCAGTAACAACCTTAGAATGTATTTAGACTGCATTATAGGGCAATTCCAATAGTTTAAGGTGTGGTATCCATGGTAACTAAGAAGGAAAGTATGAGTTTTTGAATTTTGGATAAATTCTCTGTTTTGATGATTTTTACTCAATAATGTGTGTGTATTTCTCATAGATTGGGCATACAATCATGTTAATATTGTCATAAAATTACATTTCCATAGTTACTGCTGTAAAAAAGACTATTTTTCGAACAATATTGCAATGTAATAGGGTTTCTAATATTACACTTGAAGAAGGGTGGGGGGCAGTAAGCATAGGTGTTTGTGATGTCATACACATGACATTTAAGAATATCTTATGTCATATCACTGTTAATTACTTTCGAGAAATGTGTCAGATGCTAATTTGAAGTTTTTGTTGGATTTCTAGCCTTCACTATGACATCACAGTGCATTGGTGAAGCCATCATTAGCAATTGATGACGTCATAGTACTGATGACATCAGCTGTTACCATGACGTCATAACATAAGACTTTATATATGTAGTATCAATCTGCTTTTCAGTTATCTAAATTCACAGAAGCACAAACTACTTGATTCAGTTTCAATTGCAACTTTATTCAAGTAAATTTAAGACTTATTGAGGTTTTAATTTTTCAAATTACCTCCCTTTCTTCCTAATTTGAGAGCAGAATTGGTCAAAACACACCATGCGGGAAAATCCATATTACTCGATAGCTATTCAAGATACACAGTAAAGCGATATATTGTTTTGTTCGTGTGATCATTTTCTAGACACTCAGAGGGATTTTAATGAAATTAAAAAAACTAATTGTGATGTATAAGGTAGCAGTACACAGTTTCTCGGTGTGGCCATGGGTGATTTTTTTGCTCATTAGATTACCCCATTATAAAGGTTTTAATTAAAAATGAAAAAAAAAATCCTTGCTAAAATTGGTCCTGTCATGTTAAAGTGGACAATGTGGGGTTTCATTTTTTTCAGGATAATATTTTAGCTTTGTGTTGGAGATTACTATTTGGGCAGTCTCGAATCTGTGTCTACGCACCAAAAACTAGCTTTACAGGAAGTGAAATTTTCATAGTGTTTACATGTGGTCATGTTATGAAGAATTTCCGAGTTGGAATTTGCTGAAATGTAAGTACTTTGTTACCACGACAGTGTTGTTGATTGTAAGATAGGTGATTAGAATTAAATTTCTCCTAGAAAGTTGTAGTGTTGGATTGGAATTAGCAGTATTTTTGCATTTTTAGCATTTTTTCAGTAGGTAACCATGACAATCAAATGTCAGAAATCAGAGGAATTTTTTTTTTTACACAAATTTCATCTCTCTACTGTTAATGTAATTGTTATACAGTTTATAAATATATATACATGTAATGATGTATTTTTCATAACCAATCTGCTATACCTGTATATCTCAAACATGACAAATAATTTCAGGAAAAATGCAAATTAACTGTTTACTGCTACCTTATAGCACATTAAAAAAAATTAATCTATTTAAAATGTGCTTTACTATGTTTAATTAAGTTTAATCCTTTCCATAATTGCTATAAATACATAAAAAACACACTGAAACTTGTTCATAATGATTTTATTTTAATTTCATCAGGGGTGCATAAAGGGAGGTAATTTGGGTGCTCTTGTGGGTGAGAATTTCAGCTGTTTTCAAAAGGCTTGGTATCAGTTTGAAAACTGTTCTACAGTAGGTAACAGGTATGAAATAAGTCAGTAACAACCTTAGAATGTATTTAGACTGCATTATAGGGCAATTCCAATAGTTTAAGGTGTGGTATCCATGGTAACTAAGAAGGAAAGTATGAGTTTTTGAATTTTGGATAAATTCTCTGTTTTGATGATTTTTACTCAATAATGTGTGTGTATTTCTCATAGATTGGGCATACAATCATGTTAATATTGTCATAAAATTACATTTCCATAGTTACTGCTGTAAAAAAGACTATTTTTCGAACAATATTGCAATGTAATAGGGTTTCTAATATTACACTTGAAGAAGGGTGGGGGGCAGTAAGCATAGGTGTTTGTGATGTCATACACATGACATTTAAGAATATCTTATGTCATATCACTGTTAATTACTTTCGAGAAATGTGTCAGATGCTAATTTGAAGTTTTTGTTGGATTTCTAGCCTTCACTATGACATCACAGTGCATTGGTGAAGCCATCATTAGCAATTGATGACGTCATAGTACTGATGACATCAGCTGTTACCATGACGTCATAACATAAGACTTTATATATGTAGTATCAATCTGCTTTTCAGTTATCTAAATTCACAGAAGCACAAACTACTTGATTCAGTTTCAATTGCAACTTTATTCAAGTAAATTTAAGACTTATTGAGGTTTTAATTTTTCAAATTACCTCCCTTTCTTCCTAATTTGAGAGCAGAATTGGTCAAAACACACCATGCGGGAAAATCCATATTACTCGATAGCTATTCAAGATACACAGTAAAGCGATATATTGTTTTGTTCGTGTGATCATTTTAATTTTGTTATACAGTTTATAAATATATATACATGTAATGAGGTGTATTTTTCATAACCAATCATTTTTGCTATACCTGTATATCTGTTAATGTAAACAGTTTATAAATATATATACAAATAATTTCAGGAGGAAAAATGCAAATTAACTGTTTACTGCTACCTTAGGATAATGGCTAAATCAGAGATATATATATATCATACTAAAACAGCACAAAGATATCTTTAGGATAATGGCTAAATCAGATATATATATATATCATACTAAAACAGCACAAAGATGTCTTTAGGATAATGGCTAAATCAGAGATAATTATCGCATCAGCATTATAGGCATCTTGTTTTCTTGCAAGAAATTAACAAGTTCTGTTGTTAAAAAGATAATCATTCACCATCTGATTTTGTTACTTGTGGAAGTAAGAATTTTCATGTAAAACTAAATTTGCAAAGCACATAAAAAGTAACGGCCAGGACCGGAAGTCCACTAAATTACTTCCGGTGTTGAAGAAAGAGTCAATTCCATAAAACTGCGCGCTTGAAAATGAGGATTCAATTTCTTTCATGTCATCTGTAAAACAATAGAGTGATCTATAATCAATACAGCTGGAACCCTGTTGATGCATACATATTGTAAACTGTCAATTTTACCTCATTCTTATAACACATCTGAACTGGAAGGTAATAATATAGGCAAAATCACTCCTTTAAATTAATAGCAAATATTCCTTCAATATTCGGACATCAGCAAATATCACATCAGGGCAAACAACTTACGAATCCTTGACTTACAGAATGGCAATATTTCAGTTTGAAAGCAAACATAGTAAACACCACAACAGCGAGTAACAAACACATTTAACATTTTCCCAGTGTCAGTGTATCAACGCAAAAAAAAAAACCACTTACCTGATAAAAATAGATTTTTCACGCTGTCAATATCAGCAACAGGACCATAGAATATCCATTCTGTGGAGTTGGGTGGCCATGTCATACCCATTACACGCTCCCATGTCGTGGTTGCCATGGCCAAGTTATTTCCGCCATATTTCGAGTATATACGCGTCACTTCCGGTACTACGAGAGAGGCAAATCCGGTAGAGTTCTGAATGGGAGTCAGCATAGCTATAACGTGAGCTTTTCTATCTGAAACAAACCATTAACAAGTACATATTAATTATGCTTTTTAGAAACAATTTATATACATACAGGTCTGGATGAAATCCATCGGAAAAATTACTTCGATACTTAATCTTATTTTATAACTTTGTAATTTAACAGTCAATTTCTGAGTATTTGGGCAGCCGTCGATACGTTTGTAAGTTTTGTTCCTTTTGTCACTTTCGCTGTTCTAGTATCAGTGAAAATATCAACAGTTTCAACAACTTTTTTTTATTTAATCGTCTATTCATTTGAACACCAAATTGTCCATCATGCTAAAGTATATGAAGTAAAACCAGTCTTGTGCTTTGTAAGCTTCATGTTAAACAGTGGCTGTGTTACAATAGGTTTATAGAGATAGGTATATTACACAGAAACTCGGTAACACTTGATGTATAATTGTAAATATTATACTTGTAACTTACACAGTGAAAATGGATAGTGTCTACTGAGGGTCAAGCTGACCAGTATCACATTAACTTCGTGGCCTTGTGACCATCCGTTCGTCCTAGTGACCAGTGGATCTTTAAGTATCCAGTCTAGAGCATCCGCCTTGGTATCGAAACTGATGACACATATGCTATGACTGTTGTCTCTTCCATTAAATTGCGAAGTGGTTAGTGTGTCGGGGTGTACAATAATCTGTAAGGGTAGAAATGTAAATCTATGATATCTATATTGTAATATTTTTGATAGAAACAATATATAAAAATTATGTTTGAGAAAATTTTGTTACTCTGATTTCACATCAAAGTAGAACCTTCAAACAATCATTTCATTGCATTGAAAATGTTTGTGAAAAACCTCTTGGACAGGAAAAAAAGTTTTGGTTGTTTAAAAATAGATTTCAGATTTATTCGGAATACCCCTGAAGAGAGTTTTGTATACCTTGTAGGATAAAACTTCCACAACACCAAAATGACTGCTTATGACATCACGACTTTCTACAAGGGCTTCATGGAAACGCCCAAACATCAGTCGCGGGAAAAAGAACACGACAATGGCTGACGTACACTTTACGTACTGTACCTGTGAAGAAAATTGACAGAAACTTGCATCAGACAATATGCTACACACAATTAAGTAGTAATTTCTTTATCAGGAGACACGTGGACGACCATAAACATGTCTTGTTTTCAACGTTATTCCATATTTGTTAACCAGTAGTGATCCCAACTGTCAGATGTCTGTTTTGATATATAACTGGTTTCTAAAGTTTTGAACGTCATAGCGGGACACAGAAAGTGAGTAACAACAGCTTCTATCTCTATGTATCCTCTTTTTCTAATTTTGTATTCTCGTCTCTCTCCAATCTCATTATATCACGTGATCCCTGGTATGTATTTCCTGCGCTTGTTCTCGGTTAATCAAGCACAGTTCTACCGTTAAATCTTCCCTATACACTTCCTTGTTTACAAAATGAAGGAAAGCAGCGCTTTTTATTTAAAAGAACTTTCTGTTTTCAAAAAAAAAAATAATAAAAATAATAAAAGGTGATATAACTAGGTGTTTGAATAGATTTTATTTAGATTCAATATTGAAAATATTTATTATTTATTTATAAGGTTTTCAACAAGCGTTTAGCAGTCTGATAGTTTGATAAATTAGACAGATGATACTGAAGCCTGTATTGCTTATAGACATAGAAGATTCGCTTACTAACAGATATACAGAAAATGTGATGTCTTTCAATTTCAACCAGATCAATTATGTGTACCATGATGATGTCTCTGGCCTTGGGATAATTGACATTTTAGAATATTTAACAACTCTAAGACATACAGGAAGACCGTACACCTTCATGTGAACATCGTGGAGACATGCAATCTTATCGATGGATTTTACTGCCTCTGTTGGAAAAAAAATATCAGTTACATAATTATCATAAAGTATTGATGACTCATCAGTATATTATGATGTATACTTACCAACGTTGTCCCTACTAAGCACAATGTAATTAACGTTGTGAGACGCATGTTTGTGGTCTTTAATAAATCTGAGTTCCTTTCTGTTCATTCAATGGAAGGTTCCTCAATTGTTTTCTACTCGCTGGTGTGTTTTCTATTTCTCACTAATTCCACTGTTTGATAAGTCCCGTTCCTTAACAGGTGACTTTCTAGTTCTCGGTAGATTCTAACATTGATATATTTCTAGTCCTCAGTAATGTTCAACTGTTTGGCGAGTTTCAAGTCCTCGGTAGTGTTCTACTGTTTGGCGAGTTTCTAGTCTTCAGCAGTGTTCTACTGTTTGGCGAGTTTCCAGTCCTCAGCAGTGTTCTACTGTTTGGTGAGTTTCCAGTCCTCAGCAGTGTTCTACTGTTTAGTGAATTTCTAGTCCTCGTCAGATTTCTAACATTGGTACTTTTCTAGTCCCAAGCAGTATTCTACTGTGTGATGAGTTTACAGTCCTCAGTAGTGTTCTACTGTTTGGCGAGTTTCTAGTCCTCAGTAGTGTTCTACTGTTTGGTGAGTTTCCAGTCCTCAGCAGTGTTCTACTGTTTGGCGAGTTTCTAGTCCTCAGTTGTGTTCTACTGTTTGGCGAGTTTGTAATCCTCAGTAGTGTGTTACTGTTTGGCGAGTTTGTAATCCTCAATAGTTTTCTACTGTCTGGCGAGTTTACAGTCCTCAGTAGTGTTCTACAGTTTGGTGAGTTTCTAGTCCTCAGTAGTGTTCTACTTCTTTGCGAGTTTCTAGTCCTCACTAGTGTTCAACTGTTTGATGACTTTCTAGTCCTCAGTAGTGTTCTACTGTTTGGTGAGTTTCCAGTCCTCAGTAGTATTCTACTGTCTAATGAGTTGCCAGTCCTCAGTAGTGTTCTACAGTTTGGTGAGTTTCTACAGTTTGGTGAGTTTCTATTCCTCAGTAGTGTTCTACAGTTTGGTGAGTTTCTAGTCCTGAGTAGTGTTCTACTGTTTGGTGAGTTTCTAGTCCTGAGTAGTGTTCTACAGTTTGGTGAGTTTCTAGTCCTGAGTAGTGTTCTACTGTTTGGTGAGTTTCTAGTCCTCAGCAGTGTTCTACTGTTTGGCGAGTTTCCAGTCCTCAGTAGTGTTCTACTCTTTGGCGAGTTTCTAGTCCTCAGTAGTGTTCTACTGTTTGGCGAGTTTCCAGTCCTCAGCAGTGTTCTACTGTTTGGCGAGTTTCTATTCCTCAGTAGTGTTCTACTCTTTGGCGAGTTTCTAGTCCTCAGTAGTGTTCTACTGTTTGGCGAGTTTCCAGTCCTCAGTAGTGTTCTACTGTTTGGCGAGTTTCCAGTCCTCAGTAGTGTTCTACTGTTTGGCGAGTTTCTAGTCCTCAGCAGTGTTCTACTGTTTGGCGAGTTTCTATTCCTCAGTAGTGTTCTACTCTTTGGCGAGTTTCTAGTCCTCAGTAGTGTTCTACTGTTTGGCGAGTTTCCAGTCCTCAGCAGTGTTCTGCTGTTTGGTGAGTTTCTATTCCTCAGTAGTGTTCTACTGTTTGGCGAGTTTCCAGTCCTCAGTAGTGTTCTACTGTTTGGCGAGTTTCCAGTCCTCAGTAGTGTTCTACTGTTTGGCGAGTTTCCAGTCCTCAGCAGTGTTCTACTGTTTGGCGAGTTTCTATTCCTCAGTAGTGTTCTACTCTTTGGCGAGTTTCTAGTCCTCAGCAGTGTTCTACTGTTTGGCGAGTTTCTATTCCTCAGTAGTGTTCTACTGTTTGGCGAGTTTCCAGTCCTCAGCAGTGTTCTACTGTTTGGCGAGTTTCTATTCCTCAGCAGTGTTCTACTGTTTGGCGAGTTTCCAGTCCTCAGCAGTGTTCTACTGTTTGGCGAGTTTCTATTCCTCAGTAGTGTTCTACTGTTTGGTGAGTTTCTAGTCCTCAGTAGTGTTCTACTCTTTGGCGAGTTTCTAGTCCTCAGTAGTGTTCTACTGTCTGGTGAGTTTCTAGTCCTCAGTAGTGTTCTACAGTTTGGTGAGTTTCTATTCCTCAGTAGTGTTCTACAGTTTGGTGAATTTCTACTCCTCAGTAGTGTTCTACTGTTTGGTGAGTTTCTAGTCCTCAGTAGTGTTCTACTGTTTGGTGAATTTCTAGTCCTCCTCAGATTTCTAACATTGGTACGTTTCTACTCCTCGGTAAGTTTTTTAGTTTGTATCCTCGGCAGATTTTGAAACAGATGTCTCTGTCTCTCTCGCTCCATATACATATATAGATGTTGATGTTATCATCACTCTCAGTTTCCCTTTTATATATTATTTTGCCTTAAAGACAATGATTTACTGATAGACAGTGTTGTGAATATGATTAAGTATAAGAGGTACAAGACAGGGGCGGAAAGCATATACTAGTACATGTGGCCATTTAATGTGAAAATGAGAATAAATGTGGAGTGTTTTTTTTAATGAGAATATATAGAATTAAACAATTTAATTAATTTATTTTGACTAATTTGATTTTTCTGGCGCATTTGTTCATTCACTGACTACACTTAACCATTATTTATGTCTGGTAACTTATCAACGTCAGCCAATTAATGTTTTGTATTAATTAATTACCTTATCAACTGATTTAGTGATAAGTATAGAAGACAGCATTGATTGTAACCAGAACTCCCGTCAATATCCCACCTATGGTTATTCAACCTCGTCTATCTTTTATTAATAGCGAATATTTTATGTCACTTTTTATATTTTACGAACTTTTGTGAATGCTGTTTGATAATAACGTCACAATGTCCAGCGGCGTTCATTCCAACGCCGACCTACATAGTATACTGTACATTACGAACATAACAACATAACACGTTCTTTTGTTCGTCCCGGTGCCTAATAATTGTGACTTTTGAGGTTAAGATGTACAAAGTATGAAACTTAGTAATACTTCTTTGTAGATATGTCATACTTTTATAAAAGTCTGTGATCAATTTCACCACGAGCAGTTACATACATTAACTCTCCAAAACATACGGAACTGTGATAGTCATTTAAAACTTGTAGAAAATAACAGGTAGACATTTTAACATAGAAAGTGGGAGGCAGCTGAAAAGTTGGTCACAGTCAACATAAGGATACCTAACTGTATTCGTTCTCAAAAGTTTATAAAACTAGAGGAAAAATGGGGGGGGGGGGATATTTGCATAACAATATTCCTCAGCAACTGATATGCTGAGGACTATTGTCATGCAAAACAATCTGTACTTTGTCATATTTACACAAAAATGTACAGAGCTGTTCACTTTGAAAAGCTCATGAGATAAAGGACGAATGTATTCCTTCACTTGGGTTTGATCTGACGGCAACATTAAACCTTTATCAGATGTTCTCATTTAAATTTTTTTTATCATTATTAAAAAAAATCAACGTTAGATTTTGTGTTGTCCTCAAAATCCATCGATTCTATTTCTGGAGCGCACTGTGTCACATTCCAACTGCTACACTGTTTCACTGGAAGATGCTACAATAGCAAGAACCTGCATGTTAAAACACTGTTTATAGACCCAGCAGTAATAGAGTATTATGGAGACATTTTGAGAATCCAGTATGAACGAAACAAGTCTTCATCCTGTATATACTTCTGTATCTAAATGTTTGTATTACAACAGCAAATTCACTAGTGTTTCATCTTTCTAAAATAAACTGATCAAGTAATCTAGGCTAAACATATCATTAAAAAATCAATTGTTGATATATCTTAACACACAATATTTGGTACAGCTTCCAGTGCAATTTCTAAGTAAAGTATCTGTATTTTATACAAGATGTAATTACAACAGAATATGGACCGACATTGTTCCTTGTTTTTTTTTTTGTAAGCCCATACTTTTCTATTTAACCTTTCATAATCATGGTATTTAATCCGTGAAATTGTCTTGTAACATTTTCTCATTGCTTAATAGAAATATGTATAAATCCCGTATCTCCATTTACTGCAACATTAAACGAATAACAACGACGAATACCTAAGAAAAAACTACCATTTACTGCAACATTAAACGAATAACAACGACGAATACCCAAGAAAAAACTATTCTATATTATTTTGTATATGTCAACGATTTCGAATCGATTTTCGTTCTCCAAATATAACCAACAATTTGATTTTGAAGACTTAAGCCAATTTCTTATGTGAAATGCTGACGATTTAGTAATTTTCCAGAAACTGTTGAAAACTTCAATGACAAAAATCATTAGATAATCGTGATATTTATATCAAGAAATGGAAATCATCTGTTAAATGCTGACAAAACGATAGGTGTTGTACCCCGTAAACGCAAAATGATAATCGAAAGAATGAGATATGGACTTATAATGGTAAAACAATAGATTGTGTTGACTAATTTCCCTTTTTTGGTGTAAGATATTGAAAATTGAGATTAAAACTTTTGTAAGAGGTTACTTAAAGTTTAAAAATCCACCAGTAATGTAATTTTAAACTAGGAAACTGGTCGTTTCACCTTTGTATTACAAGAAAACACAGAATTGTAAAACACTGGTTTAAACTTCTAGGTACGAAAAATCCTATCTTGAATACTACACGTGGTATTTTATTAACAAAACACACACACACTTTTACACACACGCACGCACGCACGCACACACACACACACACACACACACACACACTCTCTCTCTCTCTCCCTCACACATACACACACACCTTACACACACACACCTTACACACACACACTGACTCCGTGTTGCCATCAGGAGCCAGAGGTGTCGACGAATACACATGAATACACACGATAACGATAAAGTTGGTGCAGCAGTGTCATTGTACTGGGTCAGATCACAAGTCATTCGGAAGCATAAACCGTTATCAGAGGTGGAATCACAGTTGTATTGTACCAGGTCACGAGGCATTCCGAAGTATAAGCAGTGGTATTGTATCATACAAATAGAACCCTGCTGTACTGTAACTGGATTAGCGGTACATACAGGGGACCGTATGTCGTGTTATTCTGTAGCTTTGTCTGCCGATTACCAATGAGCATTGATGTAGGACAGTGACAATCTGTCCATGATGTAGGGCCCGGCAATCTGTCCAATACAGACCTCGACCCCGATAATTTACCTGTGTGATCATTTCAGTATCATTTGTAAGAAATAAATATCAACCTGTTGTGAATCACACCTATAGCGATTTAT
Source organism: Ylistrum balloti (assembly GCF_031769215.1). Taxonomy (NCBI): domain Eukaryota; kingdom Metazoa; phylum Mollusca; class Bivalvia; order Pectinida; family Pectinidae; genus Ylistrum; species Ylistrum balloti. Next base: position 14,511 of record NW_026783025.1, read on the forward strand.
TGTAGCGTTCTTCTATATCAATATCGATTTTAGCCGGTGTTCCGTAAAAATATCAATCTGCCGGCTTTTGTATAACCCGAGATCAAAAGACAGGCGTCGCCTCCGCGCGCCAATGTCAAGCCCAGCCTCGTCGCAGCATGGTGGCGCGCGGTGGATGAAAGTGACATTGGAATCTACATCCGTCAGACCTTTCTGCTTCGCTCATACCCAAACCTATTCATTATGACTTCTTAGAAGGCCCTAATCCGGTAATCGGTCGTAATTTGTATCAATTATGAATTTAGGCGCCGGGAAATGATAGATGATCACAGTTACCCAGAGTGACGATTGCCAACGGTACGATTCGACGAAGATTCTCCCTAATTATTTTCATAAAATCTTGAAAAGAGATCGAAATGATTGTTCATGATTACAGACTAAAGTCAATAAAGATATAAAGCGCAAGCTTTTGAGAAAATTCAACACGGTAGAAAATCCGTATTAGTTCAACCGTCATGTGAATACATCCCGCAAACGTGTTTTTGTTGTACTGAAATGGGAAATATTTCATCTTAGAAAATAACCACTTTGAGATGAATTAGTTTTTATCTATCTCGGCACGTGCACGCCTCGATGCGTACGTTATTGGAGAAATCTGGAAAACGGTTTCTGTCTGTATGGGAAGATTACTCTGGAACACATTGACATCTTGTACATTGGAGCGAAGACCGAGAACAATGAGGAATGTGTTCAATATAAAACACTGGAAGATAATAGTCCACATGATATTGTCTCAAGCAAATGGTCATCATAAACAGATTATGTTGAAAATGTTGTTTCATTAAGAAAATACGTGTTGATTTTTGAAAAAAAAATGTTATCAACTGTAATGAAATATTGTTACATTGTTAGTTTAAGACAAATTTTATTTTTGTTTCCTTTTTTAGAATATATCCTTTGTTCTTCTAATGTTTTTGCGACATATATAGGATTTCGATTACAATATAGAATACCATATATTTACATATCACTGAAGATAAGACATTTTGGTATCGACAATGTCCGAGTACCGCCGACGGTGCCCGCTAGTTCCAAACTTCTATTGACGGACAAGTCATTAGTTCAATGGTTCACGCTGTAATGCTTAGTTGTCTACATAGTTCCGTCGTTTCAACTGTCAAAATTTACGTTTCTGTGATGATCAGCCATCTGTTTCTCTCGACCGATGATATTGGTAACACATGTCATTGAGTTGCGCTTGGAAAATTGCGTGTTTGCCGTATCTCTTGGTTTTGCGTTTGACGAATTCAATCGTTTCTATGGGTTTTGCCTGTGGCGTATTCATTAGTATATGTTGGTTTTGTGTTTGACTCTTTCAGTCGTTTTTCTGGGTTTTGCGTTTCACGAAGAAGAAATACTGGAAAAATGGATATTCACTATTTCCCGACAAATTTATTACGATTTATTACGATGCTAATGGACGCAGGCTTATGACCTCTATGTCCATATCGGATACTTCTAAGAAATTAAAATGAATGTTACTTCCGGTGAAAAAAATTAGGTCATCAATGGTAATATTATCATTTTTTTCCAATTTCCTTCTAACAAGATTTGAAACTGCTTCACATAGAAGCATTAACTACGCGCCAAGGTAAATCATTCCAAATATTCACTAATTCAAAACTAAAGTTTTTTCATCCATCTAGACAGCAACGTTTTCTATAACGACCCTGGTGTTCCTTTCGTCGTGTTTATTTTTTTTTATGTTTTTAAATGTGTCTATATAAACGTTGCTTGTATGTCAGGTTTTTAAAACCAAGTACGATTTTTGTTGCTCTTCTGTGTAAATTGCCAATAATATCAATATTATTTTCAATTATAGCAATCAAAATGAAAAAGATTAAACATAGTTTATTGCTGTTTAGCAAAAGGATTGGGCAAATGTTACAATAACATTATTAACGCCCTTTCCTTTAGAAGAAAAACAATTTCATGTACACATTTCAAGATGGCTCAAAATAATTATATACATATCATTTTTAATTAATTAAGAGAGAGAGAGAGAGAGAGAGAGAGAGAGAGAGAGAGAGAGAGATTTACTCGAATTTCACGGCTGAATAATTACATTATTACAAAATACATCTTAAATATATCATACATTTAACCGCACCAACCGAATCATGCTATCACACAACACAAGCATGCTCGCAAGCCATGAAAATTCGTACACAAATTAAACTAATTGGAAAGAAATAATTATGCGGTTTCAAAGAGAGACACAAGAACGTGGAATGTGACCTGTCTAAAACAAGGCGAGTACTCAATATGTACTGTTGAACATGTATACATATATCTTTATCATCATCAATAAAAAAGTGATGATACCACTTACTAATTTGACTTAAACCAATGAAAACGGTAATCGCTGTGTATATCGATGATAACAGTATTGTTGGTAAATACTTTGTATATACAAATGTATAATCTCATTATTTATAACTTCCGAATAGATATTCTTTCGTAAATAAAAAATTAAACTTGACACAGAATTTTGAATATTTTTGTTGACATTTCAACAGTGGCAATCTTGTTCCGCTCTGTATAGTGTATTCCAGCATAAAATTAACAGACGTTTCGTTTATAATATATAAACATATGGTAGTTAACCTTATTTCATTAATCTCTTATTTCTGTAATTTTGTATTCTCGCTCGGCCTCTTTGTTTGTTGTCTGGAGTCCGCTCCACAATTGAAACTAGAAACAAGTCTCGTAACAAGTAAAACAAAAAATATTGATATTGAAATAAGATGAACGTGGAATACGACAATTTAAATAGAATACAGGTATGAATTTTATATTGAATTAAAACATGACCTACATAAACAAAGGATTGGATGGTTTAGAAAATATATATCGTATATATATTTCGTAAAACCATCAACTGTGGATCCATTTTTTGAGAAATATGTGTTGGAACCAAGGACTCGGATAAAGGCAAACCAATTTTAAGCAGATTCCGAATTTCCAATTGGAAAAGAGCTCTGGAAGTGTAGTCCACGTAAAGGTAGAGTGTGTATATTTTGTGCTAACGAAACCGGAGACGACAATCCTTTCAAACGTAATCATGCACAAATACTACAACTTAGGAACAAATTTAGTCCAGATGGTTGTTAAAAATACCCACGTATCAATCAAATGAAGGGAATGTTTTTCGTAAATGTTTGACGGTATTTTTTTTTTTTTTTAGAAAAAATTAACTTGTTAAGTGGTTTACAAATAGCGTAAGGAGTCCTTATAGTGTGCTGGAATCATCATGTTTTGCAATCCTAAAGCGAACATGTATTATCATATATGAAGTAGAAATTTTGACAGTTGTGTTTAGTGCATACTTGTATACTTGTAGCTATCAAAGCTGTTCGAATGCATTAAAACGGTTTTTGGTATCATTTTTTTTAATTATTTGTTTTTCAAAACTAAAGCGGAATTTGTCTACCTAGGGCAAACGTTTCCCGGTGGCCTACAGTGAGTATATAACGGTGTCTGGTGAATGACAGACATATAAATGATTATGCAGCACAATATTGTATTTAATAGCGTTAACAATCACAGCGTCCGAATTCCCATGTCCAATTTTTACCAACATTACGTCAGTCCGGAAATCCTCACGTCGACTGCTGTGATTCTTATTCTCTCGAGATCTCGCCGTAGTAAATGAGATTATGTCTTATTAATCTTTATTCATGAAGGTCGGATATTTTATCGAGCGCTATCTCGTTAGTTTAATTGAGTAAACCGAAAGTAGGACTCGGCGCGTGCGATGCATTCGTCCACTGCGCTGGCTCGTTCCGACATCATCCCCTTCACTTGCTCCGTACGATCCCCGATTTCACGACGGTTTCATGCCTAGTTTGGTGATAGCGTTGATTAGCTAGTAATGTGGAGTTGATCCTGAATCTAAATCCCTAGAAAAAAAATCAAGTGTATATTTGTAAAAGCAATACGATACCACCGGAATCAATATCCGGGTTGGATGTACCGTAATCGTTCACGCTTTTATACTATTACTACCACTTCCTGTGCTATGTGCTATTGATTTCCATTGGATATCGACATTTTGTTTTATCAACTTAAACAGAACAGATATGTTTTGACTTGTTGAGGTTTACACTGGTGTAAACACTTACTGAACTTAGAAGCTTTGAAACTCGTCATCCAGTCTTTTTCTAGGAACATCTTCCCCAAAGCTAACTGTCACCTAACCTAATTTTATCACATAACAACTAAGAGTGCTCCCTTCAGTCGCGTGATTTCTTTCCAACATATTTGCGATCACTTGAACAACTCAGTAATCTGTTGCATTACTAGAATCGTTTATGCACGTAATGGACGTTTTGTTGGCGGCACGGACGTAAACAAAAGATCTAAAAAAAAAGATGTTTGTTGTATTTTTTATGATCGTTTGAAATGAATTACATAAATCAAAGTGAAAATTTAGAAACGAATATTCTCACTTTTTTATTAATTAAAAAATAGCAAACAATATGTAAGTCAAGTTCGTGTACAGCGGTTCTGCGTAGTAGAGCTTCTCTCCTCAAAGTTTGTTATTAATTAGTATGTTAGAAGCGAACTGTATCATTATTCCTGCGACGCGAGACGATAACCAGATAAATTATACATCGTAATTATACTGAAAGGACGATGTCGTTGAATTCGTCATTAAATCTCGGTGTTTCAATAAGAAATAAAACAATTATACCATACTGCGTGAAAAATCTATAATCCACTGATTAAAATCAAATATTAAAAAAAAAACACAAAACAAATTGAAATAATTTGTACAAGAAATGTGGTTGTGTGATGCCAGTGAGTTTCACTTCACCTAGAATAACGGTCTGGACACGAACTCGTTACACGTGCAACATACGCGCCTCCCGTAGTGTTACTACAAAACGATATTCAGAGATGTAGCTGTTTCGCCTAGTATCATCACTGTAGATATACAACGGATAACAAGTTAAAAATATTTTACCTTTTACATTTCTGTTAAAAGTTTATCTTTTTTCGCTTTCAGTGAATTGATTATAGTTGTTTTTCGTTAATTGCGCCGAGCTATGGGATCGCCTCGGGTCAGTTTTTAGACGGATCTCGCCATCCCCGAGTGATTCCGGAAAGTACAGCATTAACACATCTTTCTCTTAAAAGTACTTCTTAATATCTTTTTTATCACAAATGAGATCAGAAGCTAGAGTCATAGTGCGGGAAATAATGTCGATTGAAGTACCATGTAGTGACCACATCACGCGATATTTTGTGAGATTTGACGTACTCTGTCGAGGATTTGTCGCACGCGGATGCATTTCCGGTATGGTGACGCCACGCACTGTTCACCGCGTAATATCTTCCCAGCCTCTCAAGAATGAACTCCGTTGCTCCTTGAATTGAAGCGCCATGACAGTTGATCAAAGCCATATTAATGATGTCGTTTCCGTTACTTTTGATAGATTTGATATGGTCGAGTGCGCATGCGTTGTTTTGGTACATAGTCGGACGTTTTATTCCCATCCTGATAGGTAAACTACATATCACCGAGCAGCTCGGAAATCCACTGAATCTGCTGTGGTTAAAGAGACATGTTGGGCACAACGATAACAACTTAATGGCCATACCAGTTAACAGAATGATAAGCAACATCGTTTGACTGACATAGTCGTCACTATCATATGATCGGCAAAGTAAGACAGTACACTGCTGGAGAAGACGTCATGTCAACGCTGTAGTCCCACGTTACACTGGATCCCTGCAAACGAATATCGTAGCATGCAAATTACTTTTGGTTGGTACAGGAACGAGTAATTTACACAAATACAAGTTGTCGGAGTACAACAGCAACAAAGTTCGACATGTTGAATTAAGTAAATCTGAGAATGCCAAGTGTATAGCAATTACCAGCGGCATAATTGTAGACCATCGATATTCCTCACAATATACTTTTATTCCATACATTCGTTACGTAACACCGTTTTAGTTCTTGTATGTAACTATTTCCTATAACAGATCTCTGAGGTACGAGACATGTCTCTGCTTATCTCGGCGGTTACAGTGGCCCTGGTTACGAGACAGGTCTCTGATTATATACGTCTATCTACTTTTCACCAAGTGAAAGCCTCGGTTCTTTAATCAAAGCTGCAGTGTCTTGCAAAACGTCTTGTCAAACGTTCCTATTAATCAACCAACCATGAAAATATTCCAAGTTTACCAATGAACCAAATGAACCTTCACGGTATTCAGTCAACCAGGAAAAAAAACTTTCTTAGTAATCAATCAGCCATAAAATATGTTCCTGGTAATCATTGAACCAAAAATATGTATATAGTAATCAGTCAGCCAGAGAAACGTTCTTATTAATCAGCCAACCGTAAAACTGATAGTTAGCTATCAACCTACCATACAAGCGTTCCTGGTAATCAGTCAACCATAGAGAACGTTTGTGATAATCAATCAAGCGGGGAAACTTTCCTAGTAATCACCCAACCAAAAAAGTCCCTATTTCTTCAAATAACCATGGAAACGTTCCTACTAATCGATCAGCTATAGAAGCCTTCCTTGTAATCAACCAACAATAAAAAAATGTCCCTGTTTTATTACTTAGTTATAGAAACATTATCACATTTATCACAATTTATTATAATGAATAACAAGAATTTAATTGTACATGAGTAATATGTTGAATTTCCTCTACACTATGTTAATTTATTGTGTGTGTGTGTTGGATAAGAAAGTCTGCGTTCCTTTGTTTTTCATACCTGTAAATGTTTTATTTCATTCTGAAGTGATGAGCAGCAATGCTCAACATAGTAAAGAATTGATTTGAATTGAAGCAATGAAAACGTTCCCTGTAAAACAGTGAAACAGCATTGATATCAGTAACAATGATTTTTTCCGAGAAACGATTGACTGAACAAATAGTCAGTTGAAAATATTGACAATTTTCTAGCAAATGAGTTAGATTTGTCTGTAAAAAAAATGTATCTCCGACTGATAGAACACTTAAGTGATGAAAAAATATCTTGTTCAATTTGTTTACTATAGGGGATTGAGTGTATCGCCTCGTGAACAGTTCGAGTCATTTCGAGGCGGTGTTTTTGTTAAGAAACCAGCAGTAGTACAATATTGTCTGATCATATGTTGTTATAACTTTAATTAATATGAGACTGAAGATAATAATTTCTCTCTATCCGCATGTCCTAGACATTCAGAATTAAGAAAGACATTTATTGAAAAACATTATCGGTAATACCCCATCTGTATTCAGAAGTTGAATTTTACTGAATACACATAGAAGATTAGGATAAGGAATTATACTGTAGTAACAGATCAGCAGAGAACACGGAAATGAATTGATACCGAGATTTAATATGTGTAATGTTGTCGGTGTGATAAAGGTGTTACCTAAAACGATATTTTTCTACACTGTCAATTCAATGTATTACTGATTTATTGCCGACGACGACGATGACGACGACGACGATGACGACGACTGTAAGATTTAGACTGACGAACAGACGATAAGGTTTGTAGCAGATACCCATCTGCATTCACTAGCACTCCTGTTCGTGTTCAATAGATCAGATTCATATGACCCATTTTTATTTTCAAGTTCAATATTCCAGAGACAAAGGCCAGTCTACATATCTTATGTAGATAATTTGCTTATAGAAAAACGAACTTCAGTTAATCACAGATAAATGGTACATAATCATACAAAATCAAACATTTAAAATGTGCGTGCAAATATCAATTTAAAAATAGAATTGTGAACCTGATAAAACCTGTTTTTATTACATAAAGCATAATATTAATTCATAAAACTTACCAAAATGTGGTTACAAAACATAAAAATATACCAAAAGTCCATAACATACATTTCATTTCAACAAATTTTATTGCACAAAAGTGTACAACGTGATAAAACAACAGACATAGCCTATAACAGACTTTCCATGGGGATATGGTTTCAATGTATTTGTATAAAATTTGATGGAATTTGACAAAACATCAATTAAACTAAGTGAAAACAATACAAGTGCAAGTACACGGAGATAAGGTAAACAAAATATATGTCTGTTGCACACAAAATATATGTCTGTTGTACACAAAATATATGTCTTTTGTACACAAAATGTATGTCTGTTGTACACAAAATATATGTCTGTTGTAAACAAAATGTATGTCTGTTGTACATAAAATGTATGTTTGTTGTATACAAAATACATGTCTGTTGTACACAAAATATATGTCTGTTGTACATAAAATGTATGTCTGTTGTAAACAAAATACATGTTTGTTGTAAACAAAATGTATGTCTGTTGTACACAAAATGTATGTCTGTTGTACACAAAATATATGTCTGTTGTACATAAAATATATGTCCGTTGTATAGAAATTAGAAAATATATGTGTATGTCTGTTGTACACAAAATAAAAAAGTGTATGTTTGTTGTACACAATATGTATATATGTTGTACATAAAATAAAATGTATGTATGTTGCACACAAAATAAAAAAAAATATGTGTATATCTTCTTAAAAACATAACCTTATCGATTTCGATACGAACAGAACTCCTTGTTTCTATTTAAAGATATATTGTCATACAAACAGAAACAAACATAATTATAATCTTATGTACAAAATACTATCAACATATCAACCTTAACACAGATATCAATATAATTTTTCCCGCGTCCATATTTCAATGAAATAATTATTTATACAAATGGATATTGCTACATACAAAATATGTTATAGAATATGCTTGTATAATGTGTATTTTTTTTATAATTAAACGTATTTATAGGATATACAAAATAATTGTTATTTACATAATTTAAACTAATTAAGACGTGTATGTAAATAAAATACATCATATATATAGTGTTCGTTAATCTTTGCTGCAATACTGTACACAGAAAATCGAGGAGAAATTATATTACACTCACTGTTAAAATTCAATACAGATATATAGTTAAAAATCAGGGAGTAGAAAATAGTTCATATTGTGACTATAGTCTTTTTAGGAAACACGAAAACTATTTAATAGGCTCGTTAAATATGGGTACTTTTAGCAAATTATATGATATACACTTAAACTGTGTATGTGTTTAATCCGTCTGATGGTCAGAGAGAAATGTACTAATTTTATCTAAATATCGCTTTATTTAATAATCCCCGTCAAAGTGATTTGTTAGACAACAGTTATAACATTTGATTGACCTATTCCATGTTTAAGAAAGGCAGCTGAAGCGTAAAATTACTGTGGTAAACAATTCAATTTTAAAAAATCACATATTTCTGATATTTTCTAAACTTGATTTAAAAATGATTTAATCAACAGTATTCGTGCTGTCATTGTGTGAACTTAATCGTGTTATGTCAGTGATGCCATGTAACATCGTTTACCAGTACAAACATTCAAGTTAAAAGATTATAAACCGTCCTATGATTAGAAAATTCATCTCACTTCAAATGACAGTGAAACCATCAGACCGTGACACGGTCTGTAAACAAATTTGTTTATTTACATGATTAATACAGGGAGTTGAATTGTAACATTACTCTGATGGTAGCGACACAATGTGACTGACACCTCGCCACCCGACCACCAGTGTACGGCTCTCTAACCAACACACGATTCTGATTGGCTGAACCGGGTCGCCTCTGACTAGTGTTCACGACCGTGTTTTCTTAAACACGACTGAACACTAGTCTCAATTAAGGCGATAAAATCAGCGGTATTCTTGGAAATTTCATCAGTGATCGGAAAATAATCGAAAGAGTTAGGTTACTGGAAGTTCGTGTAATCTGTATTTATAACGGCACCAGAACACACTATTCTACAACAGGGGCTGATTTGCATATTAAGTTGAAGATGAGACTGACGGACTCAAGTTTTGAGTATGAGGATGAGGAGTATAAATATATCACTGTGTTCGATGACAACGATGAAGATGAATCTAGCGAGTTCAAAACCAAGTACTTAAGGATGATCAAGGTGAGTGGACCTTATCAGATTTACCGTTATCTCTTAAATAACGGGATGTCTTATTTTTTTATTTTAATATTGTGTTTTGCTTGTTTTGTATATTTATATACAATGTACATATCTATTATACGAAATAAATAACATGTATTATACTATTCGTTTGGTATAGGTCTTCGTCTGTCGATTTTATAAAAAAAATATAAGTCATTTATTATAAGTACTTATGTAATTGGGACGCCGCATTTATTTGGTATCTAGAGAATTTTGAAAAAAAAAAATTGTTTCTCGATAATTAATATCTTGATTGTGCTCAGCAAGTTGGTTATAATATCGTAAGTCATCGTTGAGATCCAGCTATCTTAATATATATATATAATAGAGCTTGGAATACTAGATATATAAGTCTTATATAACAGGTGTAACATGTCTAGAATATCCTGACAACTTTGATAAATCCACTTAATGTAATAGGTTAATCGTTGGTATTTGAACTAAATATTTCTGTTTTAGAATATACAGTTCATTTCGGCACATTGACAATTTTATTTCATATTTTAAGAAACATTAAAATGAAGTAAATTTTCGTCGTATTTATTAAAACAAAAAAATGCTACTAAATAATGGTTACTGTGCAAAATCATACCGAACTAAATCCATGCTTCAAGGATAATGTGTAATAGCAGATAAATGGGACCCACAACAGAATGATAACAATTTCTCAATCTGTACTGCCTTGACCGCAATCTGGAGAGACATCTCAGAAACCACATCTCGGATCCAGAAATGACGCGCCTCTAGTTAAACATTACTAATTCAATATAGAGCCTTTCTGGAAGGGGGATAAAAACGGTGACAAATTGCATTACGTTTCTGTCCATCATCTTTTGTTAGGAGATTCAGAAATGGGAAATTCATTTTTTATCGAAAGTCAGAAACGCGTTCCTATCTTTTGTGCTACGTGAGAGAATATTACGATTCTTGAAAAGAGATAATTCTTCGAACCATCAGCATACGATGTGTATGCATACCATATTGGTGCTTCATTTTCATTGGGGATATGATTCAACCTTTTAAGAAAATCGCATCCCGAACCCTTTTAGTATGAACGACTTATAACCGCGCTTTATATTTTACGGATTGGTTTAAAGTAAAGAAAATGCGTGTAGGTTCGCCATTGTATTGGTGTTGATATTGAGACTAGAAAGAAATGTATTACCTAGTGAAAGACATGTCCGTTTTTACGCTGAAATTCCATTTCTGCCTCGTGCAAAGTCATCTTTGTGCTCCATTAAAACGCCAACTTCGGGTCCGCGACTGAAGCTTGGCGGAAGTGCGTTACCCCGAACTCTTTTGATCCACACTCACTTTCCACTTAGATACTCCATCTGACTGGCTTCCTAACTCCTAGGCGAGCCGTCACCAGCGTCCGTCCATTAATAGACAGACCACTAAACCATTTAAAGGTATTTTACCAGTGTTTCTGTCACGAAAACTACAAAATGAAAATCCATTTGTTTTTGTAAAAACACTGTATTATTATTTCAGATACGAAACCATTATAGCTAATGTATCGTTGTCATAATGGATATTTTCTCGTTTTTTTCCCCCAAGAAGCATTTTTACTAAAAATCACCTGACAAACCTGTTATACCTGTAAACGACCGTATGATAATGACCGAATAGTTATGCTGTAGAAAACGCTACATTTTATCAATAAATATAGACCCAATATTATTATATATACAATAGTTAATTTTTAAAAGTAGATCAATAGTGATTTTCATATTTTTCAATATATATATAATCAAATATAAATTTAAAAAAAATCAGGAGTAGTTCACAATATGTAATAGAAAGTCATATAAACGCTGTATTTACAAACGTTTTCAATTCAACATTAATAATTATTATTTAGCAAAACATTTCATTCGTACATTCTACTAGTCACAATTTTCCCAGAAAATTTGACTCTGCAACAGGCACATTGTTGTGTGTTTACACCTTTCTATATCTGAGATCAACATGTCTAATCCGTTTTGTACAGGGAGTCGTACACTTGATCAGAGTACATAGATAAGAATACGACAAGGTTACCACACAATAACACTATGTCTGCAGACAAGTAGGGGTCATCGCCGCCCCACCACCAGGGGGGCGACCTCCCGGGGCGTGTCCATACAGTGTCCGGCTTGTCCTGACCCGTATGGGGCAAGGTCACAGGGGCAGTATAGATGTCAGGGATAAGAGGATTTTAAATGAAAACATTCTTATTTTTTTTCTACTCCAACACATTAAGCCATCAGTATGTATACATAACTTATATAAACAGTTTTATCCGGGAATAACACCCGTCATCTGTACTGAAGTGATTGGCGAAATTTGAACACGTATTTAACTACCTGTCAAAGTAGGGTAATTCGCATTATAAGTGCTGTGATATTTTACTATCACATAAACCAATATGTTTATAATTTTCGTGTAAGTTGTACCCAATCCTATTTTTTAACAATATGTTTAAACTAATAAAAAACTTCCTGCATAACTATTTGCGACCAGGAATTTTTTTTATTTATTTACTTTCTTTATCTAATTATTCATTCACGTCCAAGGTTTCAAATTTTAACGTTAAATATTTTTACACCCATTTTCACAACTGAACGCGTAATAGCACATCTGTGTTTTATTTCCATTGTCTGTTTGACTTTCTTCCATTTAAAAGTTAGCTAGAAACTTAAGGCCATTTCAGGCCAATAACATTTTTATAGAGGGCCATTAATTATATAATATGAAAATAAATGTTCCTGAAATGTTCTACATTTAACGACCTGTTGAGTATCTAATATCTATACATCTTGACCATCACTCGGACTTCTCCGGACAAGTCCTGGTCAGTCGGATGTCATTTTAATGTCCGATTTATTACAGCGATAGAGAACACAGACTTCTCCAGTTCAGTCACAGAACCATTTCTCCAGATGTTAAAAAATTCGTAATAAGTTCCGTCAGCTTATCGTTTGCGTATTTCAAATTTCAATTCAGCATTATTTCGTTTAAAAAATGCAAATATTTATTCAGTCAATTCAAAATATTTATGGTTGTTTGATGAATAAATTTAAGAAACCGATTTCTCTTCTATATCTATAAGTGAGTTGTTATCTATCAAGAAACTTCGAATCCAAACTATACAGAGTCTGGCATCTCGGTCCAGATGGGGCCCTGAAAGGAAGATGCTGGTGCGTTCTGACACGAGATTTGACACATTGTTAAAACATTAGGAGTAGGGTTTACTTAAACGCAATAAATACTAAGTGTGTTCTCAACAAGCCACTTAAGTGTTGGAGCTGAGGGGGTTTTTACTACTTGGTCGGGGACAACTCGGCTGTTTTGTTTTACAAGATTAATTAACAATGCATTGATTATCACTTATCTCTAGGATGTCGTATTAAGTGACGACAGGGGTGAAAGTCACACAGACTCGACATCTCAGCGATCTGCTGGTAGGGAATATCAAAACAGTTTTATGAATCCATTTTTATAATAAAATATATAAATGTTGATTAAAACACAGAAATTCAGGATCGCTCAATATCGATGTTCACAATATTTTTTCAATATGAGTTGATGAATAGTAGATGTTCACCGTTATATTTTTCCCCATGAAATGTTCTTTTTTATAATTTTCAGAGAAGCTGTTTTTTTAAATTAAATTTTACTATTTATTTTATGACAAACACTTTTTCTCTTTCTTTGCAGCCTGACAGTGAGAACGGCGACCTTTGTTTTGGGTGTGGTGACCTGATATCTGATCGGTTCCTGCTGAGGGTGGATGGTCAATCTTGGCACATGTCCTGTCTACGCTGTTGTGTCTGTCAAACCAACCTGGAGCGCCAGACCTCATGCTACATCAAGGAGGGACACATCTACTGCCGGACAGACTACACAAGGTTAGGGTCAGTCTGTTTCTAAGGTTTTAATTATTTATCGCAAATATCTGTATCTCAGAGATAGCCCCAGATTTTTTTGAAAACTGGACCAAAAACATATTTTTGAAAATAATATGCTTACAACAATTTTCTTTCGACTCAATAAAAATATATGTTGATGCGAAAGAACCCCCCCTCCCCCCCAAAAAAGAAGAAGAAGAAAAAAATGAAACAGTATTAAATATCAACAGAAAATTTTCCTTTTGTTTAGCAACATTTCGGAAAGGCTGATCGTCGTACTAAAATAAATCAAAGCGATGAACATGAGAACACGTCGGCTGATATTATGTTAAACGAATGAGAGATTCAACATTATGACAATTTAGCGGAGAAATTGACCGAATAAAGAGAAATTCTCTAAAGATCCCAAGCTACATTGTTACCCCATGTCGACTTCGGATCAAATCAAACAGAATACATGATCCCGGCTCGTCTGGAAGATACTGAATGCCAGAAATGAGCTATCTTCCGTCGCACGAGACAAATCGCGTCAAGACTTGGCTGTGCGGACCGAGCTTTCGTTTATAGGCCAAATTAGCATCAATTGAAAAGGTTGAACATCGCAACATCGTACGTTCGTTTGATGAATACAAATTTATTGTATTGATTGAGTGTAATTAGGCAGAAAATGATGGCAGATCGGGAAATATCGACATCCAGGGTGTTCCCGGAAACACAAAATTAGTGTGATTTCCTTTCACTGTCGCTGGCCTGTTGGGTTAGCTTTACGTTACGGCGTGAGCTGTCGTCAATGTTATAGTGTTGTTATCTTTACCTAATTAGATTGTGATTATAGATTGAAATATTTCAGTAAGCGAAAGAAAATCGAGAGTAGCGACTATATCGGATTCTACAAACAATTTTTTATACGTCTCATAGTTCAATATTGACACCACAATAAAATATTATTGCCCTTTGGTATGAAATAAATCAGCATTGTTTTTTTTATATAATGTTATTTTGTTAGTTTCCCAAGTTCAAGAACAAATCTTATTTTTTTTCCTTTTCTTAACAGAGAATTCGGTGTGAAGTGTGCCAAGTGCTTCCGGTCAATCCAAGCCAACGATTGGGTAAGACGAGCACGTGACCACGTGTTTCATCTCGCATGTTTTGCCTGTGACAATTGCAAGCGCCAGCTATCCACGGGTGAAGAGTTCGCTCTACAGGAGGGGAAAGTACTCTGCAAGACACATTACATGGAAACTCTCGAAGGTGGTCCGAGAAAAGGTGAGACTATTATGCATAGTGAACCTTGTTAAGGTGTTACTCGACGTGAACCCATTGTCTGTTCACGGTTTCCATATCAAGGTGATAGTTGGTATACATTTTACAAAGTAATTATCACCAATCACAAAAACAGGTGTAAATTGATATACTTATAATTCAATATTCAATCATTCTTTCTTGATCATTAGAAGAAAATAGGTCAAAGATTTTGTCACAATAAGGTGTCAAGACAACTTTTGTAACAATTGATCTAACCTGCATTTGTCTGGCACCCCGTGTATAGAGTACTTCCAATGACGGGTATTTGCGTTGCTAGTCGGTCGGGTAAATCTGCTGTAGAAGTTGTTTTAAAATCGTTTTTTTTTAATATTACAGATTCTGAAGGAAGTCAGAAGTCGAAGACAAAACGCGTCCGTACGACATTTACAGAGGATCAAGTACAAGTTCTACAAGCCAACTTTCATCTCGACAGCAACCCAGACGGACAAGATCTGGAGAGAATTGCCCAGATCACGGGACTTTCTAAACGCGTGACGCAAGTGTGGTTCCAGAATTCAAGAGCGAGGCAAAAGAAACAGCAGCAGCAACAGACACAAAGCGGGAACACCAGTCCATCATCATTGTCCTCGCCATCTAAACTCTCCAGTAAGTCGATTCGCTCTGTTGCTTTATGCGTGTCCATTGTCTGTATAGCTTGCATCATATACTTCATTCTTTTTTTTAACAATTTTGAAATATCACATAACGTTAACGAAAAATGTCACTTTGAATGAAAATACTTCGATGACTACTAGATTTGTACTTTGTAATGATATTTTTTTATATTGTTGCAGGTCCATCTAATTGGTACATCGGTTCCGAGAGCCCTATGAGTGAAGACAGTCCGGCGTTTTCAGATTGACATTAAAAAAAAAGCTGACGACGGCGATGCGAAACAGATCTTTTGTGATTTGCACAGATATGGAACAAAACAATATCATTGGATAGTTCTGGTAATCACGTGATGTGTTATATCAGTGTCGTAACCAATGTTGTGTGACCATTTGTGACAGTTTATTGTGCTATTAACGGACTTAGTGAGACGTGATCGCTCTTTGTTCATGCTCACGTTGAACAAATCATGTTCAACATCCGCGTGTGTTGTCATAGAAACGCCACACACTGTCTATAGTGTCCGTGCTGTGATGTCTTTAGTATCGGACAGTTAACCACTATCTGAGGAACGTTTATGAAGACATGAACACCAGCGATTTGGTGCATCAGTGGAGTTGCTTATCAAAGATTTTATAAAACATGAATGTGTACAGTATATTTTATTGTATAAATACCGGTTTTTTGTTGTTTGTTTTTAATGTAAAGTTATACACCAAGATAATATATAAGTATAAATATACAAACGTGTTGTTTTTCTTTTCGAATAACTTTTGTGTTGGGAAGACTGACGGGCTGTGATTTGTACTACTTTTGTGTAAGGGAGACTGACGGGTTGTGATTTGTACTACTTTTATGTAAGGGAGACTGACGGGTTGTGATTTGTACTACTTTTGTGTAAGGGAGACTGACGGGTTGTGATTTGTACTACTTTTGTGTAAGGGAGACTGACGGGTTGTGATTTGTACTACTTTTGTGTAAGGGAGACTGACGGGTTGTGATTTGTACTACTTTTGTGTAAGGGAGACTGACGGGTTGTGATTTGTACTACTTTTGTGTAAGGGAGACTGACGGGTTGTGATTTGTACTACATTTGTGTAAGGGAGACTGACGGGCTGTGATTTGTACTATTTTTGGGTCGGGGAGACTGACGAGTTGTGATTTGTACTACGTTTGTGTAAGGGAGAATGACGAGTTGTGATTTGTACTACTTTTGTGTAAAGGAGACTGACGGGCTGTGATTTGTACTACTTTTGTGTTGGGGAGACTGACGAGTTGTGATTTGTATTACTTTTGTGTAAGGGAGACTGACGGGTTGTGATTTGTACTACTTTTGTGTCGGGGGAGACTGACGAGTTGTGATTTGTACTACTTTTGTGTAAGGTAGACTGACGGGTTGTGATTTGTACTGCATTTGTGTAAGGGAGACTGACGGGTTGTGATTTGTACTACTTTTGTGTATGGAAGACTGACGGGCTGTGATTTGTACTACAAATGTGTAAGGGAGACTGACGGGTTGTGATTTGTACTACTTTTGTGTAAGGGAGACTGACGGGTTGTGATTTGTACTACTTTTGTGTAAGGGAGACTGACGGGTTGTGATTTGTACTACTTTTGTGTAAGGGAGACTGACGGGCTTTGATTTGTACTACATTTGTGTAAGGGAGACTGACGGGTTGTGATTTGTACTACTTTTGTATCGGGGAGACTGACGGGTTGTGATTTGTACTACTTTTGTGTAAGGGAGACTGACGGGTTGTGATTTGTACTACTTTTGTGTAAGGGAGACTGACGGGTTGTGATTTGTACTACTTTTGTATCGGGGAGACTGACGGGTTGTGATTTGTACTACTTTTGTATCGGGGAGACTGACGGGTTGTGATTTGTACTACTTTTGTGTAAGGGAGACTGACGGGTTGTGATTTGTACTACTTTTGTGTAAGGGAGACTGACGGGTTGTGATTTGTACTACTTTTGTGTAAGGGAGACTGACGGGCTTTGATTTGTACTACATTTGTGTAAGGGAGACTGACGGGTTGTGATTTGTACTACAAATGTGTAAGGGAGACTGACGGGTTGTGATTTGTACTACAAATGTGTAAGGGAGACTGACGGGTTGTGATTTGTACTACAAATGTGTCGGGGAGACTGACGGGCTGTGATTTGTACTACTTTTGTGTAAGGTAGACTGACGGGTTGTGATTTGTACTACTTTTGTGTAAGGGAGACTGACGGGCTGTGATTTGTACTACTTTTGTGTAAGGGAGACTGACGGGCTGTGATTTGTACTACTTTTGTGTAAGGGAGACTGACGGGCTGTGATTTGTACTACTTTTGTGTAAGGGAGACTGACGGGTTGTGATTTGTACTACTTTTGTGTGTGGAAGACTGACGGGTTGTGATTTGTACTACTTTTGTGTAAGGGAGACTGACGGGCTGTGATTTGTACTACTTTTGTGTAAGGGAGACTGACGGGTTGTGATTTGTACTACAAATGTGTAAGGGAGACTGACGGGCTTTGATTTGTACTACTTTTGTGTAAGGGAGACTGACGGGTTGTGATTTGTACTACTTTTGTGTAAGGGAGACTGACGGGTTGTGATTTGTACTACATTTGTGTAAGGGAGACTGACGGGTTGTGATTTGTACTACTTTTGTGTAAGGGAGACTGACGGGTTGTGATTTGTACTACAAATGTGTAAGGGAGACTGACGGGTTGTGATTTGTACTACATTTGTGTAAGGGAGACTGACGGGCTTTGATTTGTACTACTTTTGTGTAAGGGAGACTGACGGGTTGTGATTTGTACTACATTTGTGTAAGGGAGACTGACGGGCTTTGATTTGTACTACTTTTGTGTAAGGGAGACTGACGGGTTGTGATTTGTACTACTTTTGTTTAAGGGAGACTGACGGGCTTTGATTTGTACTACTTTTGTGTAAGGGAGACTGACGGGCTTTGATTTGTACTACATTTGTGTAAGGGAGACTGACGGGTTGTGATTTGTACTACTTTTGTGTAAGGGAGACTGACGGGCTGTGATTTGTACTACTTTTGTGTGTGGAAGACTGACGGGCTGTGATTTGTACTACTTTTGTGTAAGGGAGACAGACGGGTTGTGATTTGTACTATATTTGTGTAAGGGAGAATGACGAGTTGTGATTTGTACTACTTTTGTGTAAGGGAGATTGACGGGTTGTGATTTGTACTACTTTTGTGTCGGGGGAGACTGACGAGTTGTGATTTGTACTACTTTTGTGTAAGGTAGACTGACGGGTTGTGATTTGTACTGCATTTGTGTAAGGGAGACTGACGGGTTGTGATTTGTACTACTTTTGTGTTTGGAAGACTGATGGGCTGTGATTTGTACTACAAATGTGTAAGGGAGACTAACGAGTTGTGATTTGTACTACTTTTGTGTAAGGGAGACTGACGGGCTTTGATTTGTACTACTTTTGTGTAAGGGAGACTGACGGGTTGTGATTTGTACTACTTTTGTGTAAGGGAGACTGACGGGTTGTGATTTGTACTACTTTTGTGTAAGGGAGACTGACGAGCTGTGATTTGTACTACTTTTGTGTAAGGGAGACTGACGGGTTGTGATTTGTACTACTTTTGTGTAAGGGAGACTGACGGGTTGTGATTTGTACTACTTTTGTGTAAGGGAGACTGACGGGCTTTGATTTGTACTACTTTTGTGTAAGGGAGACTGACGGGTTGTGATTTGTACTACTTTTGTGTAAGGGAGACTGACGGGTTGTGATTTGTACTACTTTTGTGTGTGGGAGACTGACGGGCTGTGATTTGTACTACTTGTGTGTAAGGGAGACTGACGGGCTGTGATTTGTACTACTTTTGTGTAAGGGAGACTGACGAGTTGTGATTTGTACTACTTTTGTGTGGGGGAAACTGACGAGTTATGATTTGTACTACTTTTGTGTAAGTAAGATTGACGAATTGTGATGTGTACTACTTTTGTGTAAGGGAGACTGACGGGTTGTGATTTGTACTACTTTTGTGTAAGGGAGACTGACGGGCTGTGATTTGTACTACTTTTGTGTAAGGGAGACTGACGGGCTGTGATTTGTACTGCTTTTGTGTAAGGGAAACTGACGGGTTGTGATTTGTACTACTTTTGTATCGGGGAGACTGACGAGTTGTGATTTGTACTACAAATGTGTAAGGGAGACTGACGGGCTGTGATTTGTACTACTTTTGTGTAAGGGAGACTGACGGGTTGTGATTTGTACTACAAATGTGTAAGGGAGACTGACGGGCTTTGATTTGTACTACTTTTGTGTAAGGGAGACTGACGGGTTGTGATTTGTACTACTTTTGTGTAAGGGAGACTGACGGGTTGTGATTTGTACTACAAATGTGTAAGGGAGACTGACGGGCTTTGATTTGTACTACTTTTGTGTAAGGGAGACTGACGGGTTGTGATTTGTACTACTTTTGTGTAAGGGAGACTGACGGGTTGTGATTTGTACTACATTTGTGTAAGGGAGACTGACGGGTTGTGATTTGTACTACTTTTGTGTAAGGGAGACTGACGGGCTTTGATTTGTACTACTTTTGTGTAAGGGAGACTGACGGGTTGTGATTTGTACTACATTTGTGTAAGGGAGACTGACGGGCTTTGATTTGTACTACTTTTGTGTAAGGGAGACTGACGGGTTGTGATTTGTACTACATTTGTGTAAGGGAGACTGACGGGCTTTGATTTGTACTACTTTTGTGTAAGGGAGACTGACGGGTTGTGATTTGTACTACTTTTGTTTAAGGGAGACTGACGGGCTTTGATTTGTACTACTTTTGTGTAAGGGAGACTGACGGGCTTTGATTTGTACTACATTTGTGTAAGGGAGACTGACGGGTTGTGATTTGTACTACTTTTGTGTAAGGGAGACTGACGGGCTGTGATTTGTACTACTTTTGTGTGTGGAAGACTGACGGGCTGTGATTTGTACTACTTTTGTGTAAGGGAGACAGACGGGTTGTGATTTGTACTATATTTGTGTAAGGGAGAATGACGAGTTGTGATTTGTACTACTTTTGTGTAAGGGAGATTGACGGGTTGTGATTTGTACTACTTTTGTGTCGGGGGAGACTGACGAGTTGTGATTTGTACTACTTTTGTGTAAGGTAGACTGACGGGTTGTGATTTGTACTGCATTTGTGTAAGGGAGACTGACGGGTTGTGATTTGTACTACTTTTGTGTTTGGAAGACTGATGGGCTGTGATTTGTACTACAAATGTGTAAGGGAGACTGACGGGTTGTGATTTGTATTACTTTTGTGTAAGGTAGACTGACGGGTTGTGATTTGTACTACATTTGTGTAAGGGAGACTGACGGGTTGTGATTTGTACTACTTTTGTGTAAGGGAGACTGACGGGCTTTGATTTGTACTACTTTTGTGTAAGGGAGTCTGACGGGTTGTGATTTGTACTACTTTTGTGTAAGGGAGACTGACGGGTTGTGATTTGTACTACTTTTGTGTAAGGGAGACTGACGAGTTGTGATTTGTACTACTTTTGTGTAAGGGAGACTGACGGGCTTTGATTTGTACTACTTTTGTGTAAGGGAGACTGACGGGTTGTGATTTGTACTACTTTTGTGTAAGGGAGACTGACGGGTTGTGATTTGTACTACTTTTGTGTGTGGGAGACTGACGAGCTGTGATTTGTACTACTTTTGTGTAAGGGAGACTGACGGGCTGTGATTTGTACTACTTTTGTGTAAGGGAGACTGACGGGTTGTGATTTGTACTACTTTTGTGTAAGGGAGACTGACGGGCTTTGATTTGTACTACTTTTGTGTAAGGGAGACTGACGGGTTGTGATGTGTACTACTTTTGTGTAAGGGAGACTGACGGGTTGTGATTTGTACTACTTTTGTGTAAGGGAGACTGACGAGCTGTGATTTGTACTACTTTTGTGTAAGGGAGACTGACGGGTTGTGATTTGTACTACTTTTGTGTGTGGGAGACTGACGGGTTGTGATTTGTACTACTTTTGTGTAGGGTGTAGGGGAGACTGACGAGTTGTGATTTGTATTACTTTTGTGTAAGGTAGACTGACGGGTTGTGATTTGTACTACATTTGTGTAAGGGAGACTGACGGGTTGTGATTTGTACTACTTTTGTGTAAGGGAGACTGACGGGCTTTGATTTGTACTACTGTTGTGTAAGGGAGACTGACGGGTTGTGATTTGTACTACTTTTTTGTAAGGGAGACTGACGAGCTGTGATTTGTATTACTTTTGTGTAAGGGAGACTGACGGGCTTTGATTTGTACTACTTTTGTGTAAGGGAGATTGACGGGCTGTGATCTGTACTACTTTTGTGTTGGGGAGACTGACGAGTTGTGATTTGTACTACTTTTGTGTAAGGGAGAATGACGAGTTGTGATTTGTACTACTTTTGTGTAAGGTAGACTGACGGGTTGTGATTTGTACTGCATTTGTGTAAGGGAGACTGACTGGTTGTGATTTGTACTACTTTTGTGTAAGGGAGACTGACGGGCTGTGATTTGTACTACTTTTGTGTAAGGGAGACTAACGAGTTGTGATTTGTACTACTTTTGTGTAAGGGAGACTGACGGGCTTTGATTTGTACTACTTTTGTGTAAGGGAGACTGACGGGTTGTGATTTGTACTACTTTTGTGTAAGGGAGACTGACGGGTTGTGATTTGTACTACTTTTGTGTAAGGGAGACTGACGAGCTGTGATTTGTACTACTTTTGTGTAAGGGAGACTGACGGGTTGTGATTTGTACTACTTTTGTGTAAGGGAGACTGACGGGTTGTGATTTGTACTACTTTTGTGTAAGGGAGACTGACGGGCTTTGATTTGTACTACTTTTGTGTAAGGGAGACTGACGGGTTGTGATTTGTACTACTTTTGTGTAAGGGAGACTGACGGGTTGTGATTTGTACTACTTTTGTGTAAGGGAGACTGACGAGCTGTGATTTGTACTACTTTTGTGTAAGGGAGACTGACGGGTTGTGATTTGTACTACTTTTGTGTGTGGGAGACTGACGGGTTGTGATTTGTACTACTTTTGTGTAGGGTGTAGGGGAGACTGACGAGTTGTGATTTGTATTACTTTTGTGTAAGGTAGACTGACGGGTTGTGATTTGTACTACATTTGTGTAAGGGAGACTGACGGGTTGTGATTTGTACTACTTTTGTGTAAGGGAGACTGACGGGCTTTGATTTGTACTACTGTTGTGTAAGGGAGACTGACGGGTTGTGATTTGTACTACTTTTTTGTAAGGGAGACTGACGAGCTGTGATTTGTATTACTTTTGTGTAAGGGAGACTGACGGGCTTTGATTTGTACTACTTTTGTGTAAGGGAGATTGACGCGCTGTGATCTGTACTACTTTTGTGTTGGGGAGACTGACGAGTTGTGATTTGTACTACTTTTGTGTAAGGGAGAATGACGAGTTGTGATTTGTACTACTTTTGTGTAAGGTAGACTGACGGGTTGTGATTTGTACTGCATTTGTGTAAGGGAGACTGACTGTTTGTGATTTGTACTACTTTTGTGTAAGGGAGATTGACGGGCTGTAATCTGTACTACTTTTGTGTTGGGGAGACTGACGAGTTGTGATTTGTACTACTTTTGTGTAAGGGAGAATGACGAGTTGTGATTTGTACTACTTTTGTGTAAGGTAGACTGACGGGTTGTGATTTGTACTACTTTTGTGTAAGGGAGACTGACGGGTTGTGATTTGTATTACAAATGTGTAAGGGAGACTGACGGGTTGTGATTTGTACTACTTTTGTGTAAGGGAGACTGACGGGTTGTGATTTGTACTACATTTGTGTAAGGGAGACTGACGGGTTGTGATTTGTACTACTTTTGTGTAAGGGAGACTGACGGGTTGTGATTTGTACTACATTTGTGTAAGGGAGACTGACGGGTTGTGATTTGTATTACTTTTGTGTAAGGGAGACTGACGGGTTGTGATTTGTACTACATTTGTGTAAGGGAGACTGACGGGTTGTGATTTGTACTACTTTTGTGTAAGGGAGACTGACGGGCTTTGATTTGTACTACTTTTGTGTTAGGGAGACTGACGGGTTGTGATTTGTACTACTTTTGTGTAAGGGAGACTGACGGGCTGTGATTTGTACTACTTTTGTGTAAGGGAGACTGACGAGTTGTGATTTGTACTACTTTTGTGTAAGGGAGACTGACGGGCTTTGATTTGTACTACTTTTGTGTAAGGGAGACTGACGGGTTGTGATTTGTGCTACTTTTGTGTAAGGGAGACTGACGGGTTGTGATTTGTACTACTTTTGTGTAAGGGAGACTGACGGGTTGTGATTTGTACTACTTTTGTGTAAGGGAGACTGACGAGTTGTGATTTGTACTACTTTTGTGTAAGGGAGACTGACGGGCTTTGATTTGTACTACTTTTGTGTAAGGGAGACTGACGGGTTGTGATTTGTGCTACTTTTGTGTAAGGGAGACTGACGGGTTGTGATTTGTACTACTTTTGTGTAAGGGAGACTGACGAGCTGTGATTTGTACTACTTTTGTGTAAGGTAGACTGACGGGTTGTGATTTGTACTACTTTTGTGTGTGGGAGACTGACGGGCTGTGATTTGTACTACTTTTGTGTAGGGTGTAGGGGAGACTGACGAGTTGTGATTTGAATTACTTTTGTGTAAGGTAGACTGATGGGTTGTGATTTGTACTACTAATGTGTAAGGGAGACTGACGGGTTGTGATTTGTACTACTTTTGTGTAAGGGAGACTGACGGGCTTTGATTTGTACTACTTTTGTGTAAGGGAGACTGACGGGTTGTGATTTGTACTACTTTTGTGTAAGGGAGACTGACGGGCTGTGATTTGTACTACATTTGTGTGAGGGAGACTGACGGGCTTTGATTTGTACTACTTTTGTGTAAGGGAGAATGACGAGTTGTGATTTGTACTACTTTTGTGTAAGGGAGATTGACGGGTTGTGATTTGTACTACTTTTGTGTAAGGTAGACTGACGGGTTGTGATTTGTACTACATTTGTGTAAGGGAGACTGACGGGTTGTGATTTGTACTACTTTTGTGTAAGGGAGACTGACGGGTTGTGATTTGTACTACTTTTTTGTAAGGGAGACTGACGAGCTGTGATTTGTATTACTTTTGTGTAAGGGAGACTGACGGGCTTTGATTTGTACTACTTTTGTGTAAGGGAGATTGACGGGCTGTGATCTGTACTACTTTTGTGTTGGGGAGACTGACGAGTTGTGATTTGTACTACTTTTGTGTAAGGGAGAATGACGAGTTGTGATTTGTACTACTTTTGTGTAAGGTAGACTGACGGGTTGTGATTTGTACTGCATTTGTGTAAGGGAGACTGACTGGTTGTGATTTGTACTACTTTTGTGTAAGGGAGATTGACGGGCTGTGATCTGTACTACTTTTGTGTTGGGGAGACTGACGAGTTGTGATTTGTACTACTTTTGTGTAAGGGAGAATGACGAGTTGTGATTTGTACTACTTTTGTGTAAGGTAGACTGACGGGTTGTGATTTGTACTACTTTTGTGTAAGGGAGACTGACGGGTTGTGATTTGTACTACAAATGTGTAAGGGAGACTGACGGGTTGTGATTTGTACTACTTTTGTGTAAGGGAGACTGACGGGTTGTGATTTGTACTACATTTGTGTAAGGGAGACTGACGGGTTGTGATTTGTACTACTTTTGTGTAAGGGAGACTGACGGGTTGTGATTTGTACTACATTTGTGTAAGGGAGACTGACGGGTTGTGATTTGTATTACTTTTGTGTAAGGTAGACTGACGGGTTGTGATTTGTACTACATTTGTGTAAGGGAGACTGACGGGTTGTGATTTGTACTACTTTTGTGTAAGGGAGACTGACGGGCTTTGATTTGTACTACTTTTGTGTTAGGGAGACTGACGGGTTGTGATTTGTACTACTTTTGTGTAAGGGAGACTGACGGGTTGTGATTTGTACTACTTTTGTGTAAGGGAGACTGACGAGTTGTGATTTGTACTACTTTTGTGTAAGGGAGACTGACGGGTTTTGATTTGTACTACTTTTGTGTAAGGGAGACTGACGGGTTGTGATTTGTGCTACTTTTGTGTAAGGGAGACTGACGGGTTGTGATTTGTACTACTTTTGTGTAAGGGAGACTGACGGGTTGTGATTTGTACTACTTTTGTGTAAGGGAGACTGACGAGTTGTGATTTGTACTACTTTTGTGTAAGGGAGACTGACGGGCTTTGATTTGTACTACTTTTGTGTAAGGGAGACTGACGGGTTGTGATTTGTGCTACTTTTGTGTAAGGGAGACTGACGGGTTGTGATTTGTACTACTTTTGTGTAAGGGAGACTGACGAGCTGTGATTTGTACTACTTTTGTGTAAGGTAGACTGACGGGTTGTGATTTGTACTACTTTTGTGTGTGGGAGACTGACGGGCTGTGATTTGTACTACTTTTGTGTAGGGTGTAGGGGAGACTGACGAGTTGTGATTTGAATTACTTTTGTGTAAGGTAGACTGACGGGTTGTGATTTGTACTACTAATGTGTAAGGGAGACTGACGGGTTGTGATTTGTACTACTTTTGTGTAAGGGAGACTGACGGGCTTTGATTTGTACTACTTTTGTGTAAGGGAGACTGACGGGTTGTGATTTGTACTACTTTTGTGTAAGGGAGACTGACGGGCTGTGATTTGTACTACTTGTGTGTAAGGGAGACTGACGGGCTGTGATTTGTACTACTTTTGTGTAAGGGAGACTGACGAGTTGTGATTTGTACTACTTTTGTGTAAGGGAGACTGACGGGTTGTGATTTGTAATACTTTTGTGTAAGGGAGACTGACGGGTTGTGATTTGTACTACTTTTGTGTAAGGTAGACTGACGGGTTGTGATTTGTACTACTTTTGTGTAAGGGAGACTGACGAGTTGTGATTTGTACTACTTTTGTGTAAGGGAGACTGACGGGTTGTGATTTGTACTACTTTTGTGTAAGGGAGACTGACGGGCTTTGATTTGTACTAAATTTGTGTAAGGGAGACTGACGGGCTGTGATTTGTACTACTGTTGTGTAAGGGAGACTGACGGGCTTTGATTTGTACTACATTTGCCTAAGGGAGACTGACGAGTTGTGATTTGTACTACTTTTGTGTGTGGGAGACTGACGGGTTGTGATTTGTACTACTTTTGTGTAAGGGAGACTGACGGGCTTTGATTTGTACTACATTTGTGTAAGGGAGACTGACGGGTTGTGATTTGTACTACTTTTGTGTAAGGGAGACTGACGGGCTTTGATTTGTACAACTTTTGTGTAAGGGAGACTGACGGGTTGTGATTTGTACTACTTTTGTGTAAGGGAGACTGACGGGTTGTGATTTGTACTACTTTTGTGTAAGGGAGACTGACGAGCTGTGATTTGTACTACTTTTGTGTAAGGGAGACTGACGGGTTGTGATTTGTACTACTTTTGTGTGTGGGAGACTGACGGGCTGTGATTTGTACTACTTTTGTGTAGGGTGTAGGGGAGACTGACGAGTTGTGATTTGTATTACTTTTGTGTAAGGTAGACTGACGGGTTGTGATTTGTAATACATTTGTGTAAGGGAGACTGACGGGTTGTGATTTGTACTACTTTTGTGTAAGGGAGACTGACGGGCTTTGATTTGTACTACTTTTGTGTAAGGGAGACTGACGGGTTGTGATTTGTACTACTTTTGTGTAAGGGAGACTGACGGGTTGTGATTTGTACTACTTTTGTGTAAGGGAGACTGACGGGCTGTGATTTCTACTACTTTTGTGTAAGGGAGACTGACGGGTTGTGATTTGTATTACTTTTTTGTAAGGGAGACTGACGAGATGTGATTTGTACTACTTTTGTGTAAGGGAGACTGACGGGCTTTGATTTGAACTACTTTTGTGTAAGGGAGACTGACGGGCTGTGATTTGTACTACTTTTGTGTAAGGTAGACTGACAGGTTGTGATTTGTACTGCATTTGTGTAAGGGAGACTGACGGGTTGTGATTTGTACTACTTTTGTGTTTGGAAGACTGACGGGCTGTGATTTGTACAACATTTGTGTGAGGGAGACTGACGGGCTTTGATTTGTACTACTTTTGTGTAAGGGAGAATGACGAGTTGTGATTTGTACTACTTTTGTGTAAGGGAGATTGACGGGTTGTGATTTGTACTACTTTTGTGTCGGGGAGACTGACGAGCTGTGATTTGTACTACTTTTGTGTAAGGTAGACTGACGGGCTGTGATTTGTACTACTTTTGTGTAAGGTAGACTGACGGGTTGTGATTTGTACTGCATTTGTGTAAGGGAGACTGACGGGTTGTGATTTGTACTACTTTTGTGTTTGGAAGACTGATGGGCTGTGATTTGTACTACAAATGTGTAAGGGAGACTGACGGGTTGTGATTTGTACTACTTTTGTGTAAGGGAGACTGACGGGTTGTGATTTGTACTACTTTTGTGTCGGGGAGACTGACGAGTTGTGATTTGTATTACTTTTGTGTAAGGTAGACTGACGGGTTGTGATTTGTACTACATTTGTGTAAGGGAGACTGACGGGTTGTGATTTGTACTACTTTTGTGTAAGGGAGACTGACGGGCTTTGATTTGTACTACTTTTGTGTAAGGGAGACTGACGGGTTGTGATTTGTACTACTTTTGTGTAAGGGAGACTGACGGGTTGTGATTTGTACTACTTTTGTGTAAGGGAGACTGACGAGCTGTGATTTGTACTACTTTTGTGTAAGGGAGACTGACGGGTTGTGATTTGTACTACTTTTGTGTAAGGGAGACTGACGGGTTGTGATTTATACTACTTTTTTGTAAGGGAGACTGACGAGCTGTAATTTGTACTACTTTTGTGTAAGGGAGACTGACGAGTTGTGATTTGTACTACTTTTGTGTGGGGGAAACTGACGAGTTATGATTTGTACTACTTTTGTGCAAGTAAGATTGACGAATTGTGATTTGTACTACTTTTGTGTGTGGGAGACTGACGGGTTGTGATTTGTACTACTTTTGTGTAAGGGAGACTGACGGGCTGTGATTTGTACTGCT
>NW_026783026.1:0-59839 GCF_031769215.1 Ylistrum balloti
TAACACAAAAATCTGGGGAAAAAACCCACCTTCCATGTAATGTCCGCGGGTAAAAAATGCAAATTGAAGCTGCCGATTTCATTTCACGTACGCTAATGTCGTAATGGCCGAGAGCATGTCGCATTGTGTATAACTTACAGGTACCATTCAAGAATTCACTTAATTGTTTATAACAACAGTTATTCTCCATGATGGTACAGTAAGCTTACCAGTATGACAAGTCCTCATTTCGATAATTGGTGTTTTGATAAGGGTTAGCCCAGCAGTGTTATAAACAGCTTGGGTCGTCTCCTCACCTCGAGTGTGAGTGAGTGACAGCGTGTGATTAGCCAATTAACGATAACTATACAGTAACATGACCCGCCCATGACCCACGGCGCCACTGACCCTACTGACACACCATCAGACGACGAGAACGCCATTTATTACAACGACCAGACAGAGGAAGACAACTTCAACGCCGAGGAGTTCTTCCACAGTGACGACGACGACTTCTGGGGTAACCATGGAAACTATAATAAATAATCATAAATAATCATGTTTGGTTGAGGAAACATCATAGAAAAAACCATAGAACGATAATATAAGGTATGCTTGGCTTTTAAGAACACAATTCAAGGAGATATGATATGAATTGTCGGAAGGAAAAAGTGTCATTTCCTCTATATCTCTGTAATGTCCGCACCCCCTTTTTTGGATTGATTTTCGGTGAAAAAAAGTGCGGACATTACATGGGTTTTTACGGTAATAACTTTGAGCGCCAAGTGTTAACGGACCAAGACAATGAAAATTTTTCTTCGGACACTGATATTGATTGTGATCAAGACAATTTTTCTCATTTTTTGTTTATGCCTATTCATATTGGTGTCATGAAAGTGTCAGCATTGTTAGATTCTGGTAGTTCAATTAATTTGATCTCTAAATATTTGTTTGACAAAATACCAAATCATTGTAAAGGAGCAATAAGTAGCTCAGGTCAAGAAAGTATGAGACTGGCCAATAATCAGGTTGTTAGTGTTGAAGGTCAGTCAAAGGTCAAGGTCAAAATGCATAACAAAGGTACATGTACAATTACAGTGTATATTATTGACCAGGTATCACACCCACTTATTTTGGGTACAGGTTATTTGAAGTCAAACAGTATTGTTCTAGATTTTTCTGACAGATGTGTGAAATCTTCAAAGTTTAATGTGAAATGTAAACAAACAACAGAAATATTGCCCAATAGTGAGGCTATTATTTGGGGAAAGGTACCTGATGGACTTGCATTTGGTACTCAGGGTGTGTGTACTATTGGTGCTCATGTGTCTAGAGCAGGTCTGTTGGTAGCTAAAGCTGTAGTTACTGTTACCTTAAACCATATGGTTCCTGTGAAAATACTTAACCCAACAGACTCTACTGTTACTGTGTTTAGGGGTAACAATTTAGCAAAATTAACACTACTTGATAGTAATGATGGTGTTTTAGTGTGTAGTAGTCCAAATCAAGTATCAGATGGTAACAAAATGTGTGCTAATGTACAGACATCTAAGGTTACTCAGGACCATACTGGTATGTCTGAGGGTACATGTAAGCAAAACAGTGACAACACAAACTATGAGGAAGAATTTCATGAATTTATTGAGAATTTTGACATGTGTAATGACAATTTGAACAATGCACAGAAAGAAAAGTTAATAAGATGTCTGTTTGAAAGTAAAGACTTGTTTGTTACCAAAGATAATCCAGCCTTAGGCTTTACTACTCTTGTTCAACATAACATTCGCTTAAAGCCGGATGCGAAAACCTTTCATCAGAGGGCGTATCGCTTGTCGCCAGAGAAGCGCGAGGTGTTACGACATCAGTTGGAGGAACTAGTCAAGCAGGGTATTATTTCCCCTGTGAGTGATGGTGAGGATTTACCCATAACAAGTCCTGTCGTACTTGTATCTAAGACAAATCAACGAGCAAAGGGGAATAACTCCTCCATGACTAAGGAAGAGGCACTTCGGTCATATCGTTTCTGCTGTGACTTCAGATTTCTCAACTCTCAGATGGAAGAATTCCGTTACACCATTCCAGACTTGGAGGAATTAACTGAATCATTCACTGCACGTATACCAAACTTTTTAACGTCAATTGATTTATCTTCTGGCTTTTTCCAGATGAGTATTTCTCCAGAGTCGACAAAGTACACTGCTTTTAATACGTGTTTCGGAACATACAAATTTCTTAGGCTTCCTATGGGATTGCGGACATCTCCAAATTCGTTTCAATGTTTGATGGATAAAGTCTTGCATGGACTCACATTTCAAGCAGCTTTATGCTACTTGGACGATGTTTTAATTTGTTCAGAGACTTTCGAACAACATTTATCTGACTTAGCTGAGGTATTTGACAGATTCCGTGCAGCAGGACTAAAGCTAGGTCCTCGGAAATGTAAATTTGCCCAGTCAGAGATTGTGTTTTTAGGCCATTTGATAACTCGGTCAGGTATATCACCACCACCCAAACAAGTTGCTGCTATTAAGGAGTACCCCCCGCCCACCAATGTCAAATCATTGCGACGGTTCTTGGGAATGATCGGATGGTTTCGGAAATATATCGCTAACTTCAGTCCGATAGCCTCTCCTCTACATCGGCTACTCAGGAAGGATGTGGCATTTGTATGGTCATTCGAACACCAATCCGCTTTTGAGGAGTTGAAGAACAGCTTGCTCAATTCTCCAGTACTCGCTTTTCCTCGTTTTGATAAACAGTTCAGATTAGCAGTGGACACATCAAGCCATGGTATTGGGTACATGTTGTACCAATATCACAGTGATACCGACACAGAATCCAAGATTCCGCATGTAGTACGGTTTGGATCTAAAGCCCTCTCTAAGTGGCAACATTCCTATGGTCCGACAAAACTAGAACTATTAGGTATGACAACAGCCATCCTGGATTGTGCTTCATACTTACGAGGAAACAAGTTTATTGTCGAATGTGATCATCAAGCACTCCGTCCGCTGTTTCAGCAGAAACTCAAAGGAGCCATTTATGAACGTTGGTTGACAATTCTACAACAGTTCAATTTCGACATTGAATACAAACCTGCAGCACAGATGGTAGTTGCGGACGCATTATCTCGTTGTATGCCACATACAAATAAGGTCGATTTCCAAAGCCCAGATGAGGAAGATCCACATTTTCCCTATGTACCGGAATCTACAGGACATATAAGGCTACCAAATGGACGACACATTGAAGAGTTGCTAGGCAACAGAGACAGTGACAGAGCTAATGATACTGAAAATGACAATTCTTGTGGTAATACAAACAGTGGTACAGTGAACATGGACAAAAATGTTGTGAATTCTGTTGCCATACCGTTACCCATAGTACCCATGAACACTGACATTGATTTGGGGTATGACGGAGATACTGATGAGTATACAGTCCAAGGTAAAAGGTCAGGTGTCAAACGTCACCGTCATGTTAAGCGTCAACGATCTATTGACAGTAAGGAGGTCAAGCTAGATGACGGTCATAAAGCTGATCTTAGTCAAGTCAAGGAACCAAAATCTCGGAAAAAGCAACCCAGATTTATGGGGAGTGCGTGGGAACGCAGACTCCAAAGTGTTACTGAATCTGAACGCGAGTGTATGATATCTGGATGTCATTCCGACACTGATTGTGTTAAGACGACCCCTACTATCTCTACACTTCCTACTTGTTACTCTACGGTAGACGACAACTCAGACAAGGCTAGCACAGTTACTGAAAACCCAGTTACTCAAACATCTAAGGACTCTTTGGAAAACACAAATGTTTCTGATGTTACAACAGACATTGACCAAAGGGTAGATGTATCACAGAGTTATATCAGTACAGAGGTTGACACAGATGTGAAGTCGTGGTTTGATAAAACTACAGAGATAGACACTACAAGTACTTTGAAAAGTGATTCAGGGGACATAACTCTAGAACCTACTGATTCGGATAATCAGGAGCGTTTACAAAAGAGGCTAGATTCGGTTTCTCGGATTAACTTGACAGACCAACAAATCAGGGAGTTTCAGAAACTAGATTCAGGTTTAAAGCCACTTATTGAATATTTACAACATGGAAATCTACCAAATTCTCAAAAATTGTCTCGTCAAATTCTGTTGGAGTCCAGTGACTATCTTCTAGTGAACAATATTTTGTTTCATTCTCGAGTGCCTAAGTCAAAGCGAGCTCAACATCTAAACCCATATCAACTTGTGGTACCTGAAGTGTTACAAACGACAATCCTTGATTTGTACCACAATTCACCGCTTGCTTGTCATGGTGGTATCCAGGATACATTGGATAAAGTCAAAGAACATTATTTCTTTAAACGTATGCACACTGTCATACCAAACTATGTACGGTCATGTAATGAATGTCAGCGTAGGAAAATGACACAACGGCACACAAAGAATGGTATGACAGCGTTCCCTTCCCCTCATGCACCATTTCAAGTGTGGGAAGCAGATTTATTTGGACCTTTACCAGTAAGTTACAGAGGCAATTCATACGTTTTTACAGCAGTAGATATGTACAGTAAAATGTTGGTGGCTACACCAATCGCAGGAAAGGATGCGTTATCAGTGGCTACATCAATATACAACATGTTCACACAGTATGGTGTGTGTGACACTCTCATCACTGACAATGGTTCAGAGTTTACAGCACAAGTTACAAAGATAGTATGTAAATTGTTGGGACTCAAGCAGGAATTTACTCCACCTTATGCACATCACTGCTTAGGGGCTTGTGAGAGAACTCATGCTTCATTAGCTGTACGTATGACGACAGTACTGGAAAAAGATACTCGATCTTGGGATGAACACGTGGCAGGAACGGTTTTTGCTATAAACTCTGCAGTTAACGCCAGTACAGGATACTCACCTTTTGAAATTGTGTTTGGAACACGTCCTCGTTTCCCATTGGCACCTTGTCATACTCAGCTAGGAGGTGTTCCTGATGATCTTCAAACTTACCTGAAACACTTCATGGAACGGTTGGAAACCATACGTACAAACATGTTGGAAACGGTTGAGAAATCTAAGGCAACCATGATTGATAGAATGAACAAAGGTGTGAAACAATTACAACTTCAGCCAGGTGACTATGTTTATCGTTTACATGACCCCACAGGTCCAGGGCAGAAACTGCAGGACAAATATGATGGTCCCTTTGTTGTTAAGGAAATCTGTTCCGAACATACCGTGAAACTGCGACATCCGAATTCTCAAACAAAACTGGATTCTCTTGTTCATATCGAACGACTTAAAATGGCATATGTGCGAGAACCCCATCCATCTCCTTACTTTCTGGGTAAGGTAGTTACCAATGAGCAAAGCCGTACTCGTGTACATGTTTCAACGCAGACCTTAGAACTTGTGAACAGCCAAGAGTCTCAAGGTTCATCGGTTGGTTCAAGATCAGAGGAACTTTCCTCGGAGGACACTAATTTGGACGTTCCTTTGGGAAGACAACAGCAACTTTCTCGTAAACGTCGACAACTGCCTGCTTTGCCTCAGCAAGTTGAATCTGAAGCTGCAGATTTGCCTTCACTAACCAGACCTCGTCGTAATGCGCCGAAACCAAAGCGATATTGCAGTGATGATAATGTGAACACTTTCTCTTCTGAGGTCGCAATGGACACAAATGATGTGTATTATAAAGTTAAGAAAGTGATAGGGCAGAGAAAGCACAATGGTGTTATTTAATATCTGGTACATTTTGTAGGAGAATCTACTCAAAATGCCATGTGGGTACCATTTTCTGACCTGAACGCAAATGTTAGAAAGGCTGTACAGAAAAATCCGCCACCCACTCTGCACTGAATTGGTATATTAATAATGTACATTTATAGAGACAGTTCAAATTTGATACATGTTAATGTGATGACAAAAATGTGTTTTTGTTTAATCAGTTGTTTCTTGAACTTTCTGAGTTGCATGTAATTTTTGCATTTCAAACTCAAAGTGTTTGGTTTTTTAATTAGGGATATCCTAAAATGTTTGAAAATGTTGTATAACAATGGTAACACTGATATTTGGTGTTTGATATAATTGACATTTTCTATTCACCATATTGTATTTGAGTGAATTTCACATAATCAAAGCAGATAGTTTTCAATGATTTATGAACTGTTGTTTTCCACAGCATACAGTAACAATGTTCATTTATTTACACCATGAGAATAGTATCCAATTTTTAAGAATTTTTTTCATTTTTGTGAGTTCAATACATGTTATGAAGTTACTGAGTTTTATGATAATCAACTCACAAGATAATTGTATTTTGGATGGATTTCATAATGGTGAACACTGAACAATGACCAATTCTAGTAATGATCATAATTCTGCAGTTTTTCCAGTGACTCATCTACAAATTTCATTTTGTTCAATACAATATATGATGTAATAAGATAATGTAATGTGACTTAATTCCTATATGCATGGTCATAAGTTGATAATACTTTGATATTGTTGCATATGCAATTATTTTTTTTTTAATATCTTGATTTTGAATATGTCAATCTTACTTTCTGATGTTTCTTTTGAATGCAATAATGGAAATTGTGGTATTATGCTGTTCAGCAAATTTGGACTATATATTTGGTCAAATGTACATGTATTAAGAAATATTCATTAAATGAATCAATTACAATGTGCTTGAATATAAGTCTTCAGATTTATGTACTGCAAGAGTAGATAAAGGATACTAAGTACTTGAGAAATCTTAGTTAATGTTCATCACAATTTTGTCCAAATTGTTTGCATATAATTTTTGTCCTTGTATATTTTCAGACACCAAAAGTAGTTCAGTTATGAAAATATTGCTTATTATCACAGAAGCTCTGAGACTATATTAAAGCTCAAAGTTGTCGATTTTCACCTGTCCGCCCAGACCTAATCAGCCGAATCGTCATTTCCGCGGAATCGAGGCGCTTCTACTCGTGACGTCATAAGTTCAACAGAAATGGCAGTCAACATGTATTATGTATGTCATTCTATGAAATACATAAGGAAGGGGTGGTAACTGTAATTCTACTTTCACTTTCACTTTTGTTTCTAACTCTCCTAAATAGGAGGCGGAATTAAAAAAGAGTTGAATAAAATAATAAAAATGGAAGACGTGCTTTGTTCTTCTGAAGCTTTCCAGATCGGTACTCTATGATCCTGGAACACATGACCGACAGTGACAACGACATCGCAACTGAGAGCGATATGAGCACGAGTTTTGAGGAGTCTGATTATGGTGTGGATGCTATTTCTTAAGACGGAATCCAGCCCTACCGAACTGAACCGGAGTTATCAAGACGATGTATCCAGTGAGGAGGATAATGACCCATCGGAAAGTGACGCTCGCTTGGGCAACATCGATTGGCACGTACTTCACTGGGTCTCACCAGTAGTCGAACAGCGAATCGTCGTTTCAAAGAAACAAAATAAAATTGGGTGTTGTTTTGGACTAATTTTACTATCTTCAAATCTCGATCAACAATTTCTGACGTCGGGAAATCGCGTTTGTGCAAGACTATGCATACATTCACGAGGTGTCGGGAATTTTCCTACCGAATAATTTTCGTCCGAGAGGAATTTTCGTAGCACTATGGATATATATAGATAGGGTGTAAACAACCAATTATAACACTCTCCACTGAGTTGATAAAAAAAAATTAATGTTTTAGAAGTTTATACAATTTTTTGACTGGTTTTTACCCAAGTACTGGTACGCGTCTGTTGTAAGCCGACAGGTGTGTCGCCTCACATGTGTCACAATTGTTTTTTTTTTTTTTTCCAGCCACAGAAGTGCTAATTACCTAACCTGGCACAGGTGTGATTAGGAGTTTA
Source organism: Ylistrum balloti (assembly GCF_031769215.1). Classification (NCBI taxonomy): domain Eukaryota; kingdom Metazoa; phylum Mollusca; class Bivalvia; order Pectinida; family Pectinidae; genus Ylistrum; species Ylistrum balloti. Next base: position 7,854 of record NW_026783026.1, read on the forward strand.
GATGATATCTCTACACTGTGAACTGTGTTTGCAAATTCAGATTGGTGATCTTATTGTTATTTTTACGAACGCAAAATTAATAACTAAACAACATCGTCTGCTGGGAGGTCTAAAAACCAAATACACCTTATACAAACAACATACACACATAATCTATTCTATAAATTCTAATAATTCTATTCTATACTATATAATAGTAGTATGGAAATTCTCGGTACGAACATTCCCGGGACCCATTCACGACTAGGCCTTCTCCGTGTATTAGGCGTTCACGATTACGAAGGAACAATATTCCAATGACCGCCCAAGCCATAGGCTAGCCTATCAATTTTAAATGTTTAGTTGTAGAATTAATAACAAAATATCAACCTTACAAATATACTTTTATTTAATCAACAATCAGTTTTATTTATCGCGATCATGCATCGACACCCCATCCGTTTTAGTGTTAGGACAACGATACACTGCACACCGCTTCCCTCCTCGATAGGAAGCCATTTTAGCGGATTTAAGCGCTAATTCACCAACCCCTCGTTCACTACCTTAGATATTGCGAAAATGTGAAGTACTTACCACGGAAAATCCCAAAATAGATCACAATCACATGTAGCACAGTAAAGACAATATGGCTGCATCAACAAAAGCGTTGAACGTATGACGTCACAGGTTTGGGTACCCGAAAACGAGGTCAACGCCTCTCAGCCAAAGGTGTGTTTTTCAGAGAAGTCGCAATTTCTCAGTAACGGAACATTCCACGGTATTCGCGTATTTGGCATAGTGTATTTTATGTGCAGAACTATTTTTAAAGGTCAAAATAGCTTACCTCACAGGGTACACTTTAAGTACTTGCCCCCAATGTCACGATTTTCGTGCAACATGTCGGTAACTGTTAGACAGTCTCACAAGACAGGGTTTCTAGATATGAAATTTGACGATCTTTGATGATCGGTATTATACCCAAGGATTCCTTTTTTACCTAACCGAGACGATGGATTGCAACACAGGAGAGCAGCTTACAATATTCACATTTATTTTAGGATTGAATCTTTTTTATGTCGATTTCATTGGATGATGAATTGAATTGGTGTTGAGACAAATTTAATGAACTGTGAAGCAGTTCATGTTGAATTTGTCTTAAGACCAACTCAATTGATCATCTTATATAATCAGCATAAGCAATATATTTCAATTGACGCTTCTTTTGTCTTTCTAGGACGGGAACTGACGCAATATATATTTTACTTCGTTTCTTGCTATCATATCTTTGACGTCATACAATCAAATAGTCCGTCATTTGAAGACATATTATTGTGACAGGTTGAAATATATTTCAGCGTGGAAACTTAAATGAGAGTAAAATTTAATTTTTCGACAACTTTAATGAAATTTGAATAAGACTGTGCGACAAAGAGAGTATGCATTTTTCCTCGCGGAGGAATAACGTCTAGAAGTGGTGTGCCTGTTTGCAAACAAAGCGGTGTCGGCCATTTCTTTACAGGCACCGAAGCGGAGAGCAAGATATATCAGGCTTCAGTCGCTTCACATCTTTTGAAACGTAAAGTTTCAGTTATTAAAAGTTGAATACACATTTTTTAAAAAACTTTATTGATAGTTTGCTATAGTTTTTAAGTTTTCATTTCGATGTTTTTTTAAATATCATGCTCGTGGTACATTGCCAGTCCAGTAGAAGTTGGGGAGTTTTCTCCCCTTACCTAATATTTGTATTCATACGCACTGGCAATGTTAATCTGGTCAAATTCATCGGTAAATGAAACAGATCACATTTAGTAGTTTCATTGAGTCTGATTTAGGTAGAAATTGAAATATTACAATTTGCAACGGCTGCTGTACAAGATATACATATAGTTCATCTATCGTAAGGAAATCTCTCACACGACAGATTCACACTACCAATAATGATATTCCACACCAGTCAATACAATACTATGAAGATCTGAATATAATATAGAATAAGCTACTACCTTAAACGTATATACCCTAATATATTTACACCCTATATACACCCTAGAGTTCATATATGAGCTCCTTCTAGCGACCGGTTTTCACTCATAGCCCACAAAACAATGTCCGTGATTCCTCACGTCGAAACCAATCAGATATTCCCCCATTGTTCCATAAAGTGACTGAAAGTGTCCAAATCACCTGACTGAGATATGCATATGCCACAAGTCCACAATAACTGACTAACTATCAGTAGATCTCAGGACATAACAAGTGACTAGTCTTCCAGGCAGATCTCACACAGTATGATCGAAGATCAATGACCAAACATGGTATTGTCGCCAAAACACACAGCTAGGCCTCCATAGTATCCGTTACAATATACCAATAATGCCCTATAAGACCGTATTCTAGGCATTATGATTAGAAAAATAATTATATTTATTTATATTACTAAAAACTAACTTATGTAACCATGACAATATACATCGATAACGCGTTCTCTCATGCAAAAGCTTATACACATGTGCGTTTACAGACGCTATTATATACGACATATTTACTAATTATCAAGCGTATTATAACTTAACGTGGCTGTATTCCACGCTCCCAGAGCTTTTTCCGATGTTTCACACCTGCCAACTCATCAAGTTTCGCATGAGAATAGTCATCGAATTAAAATCGTACAATCAATACACATAAGGCACACTTATATGAAATATACAAATATTTACACACTTCAATCCGGTAGGTGACATAATTTGTTGTTGACTTATACTCATGAATATTCAGGAATTGTTCTTTATGGGAAACGCAAAATATATGACAGCGAGAAACAACCAATATTTTCCAAATAGTTTATTTATGAATATCAGGTTTATTCAGACTTGATGATTTGTCCCCTCTCTACACATCCACTTCTAAATTCCAAACAAAACCACGAAAAATGACAAAGAAGTTGTAGCATTATAATTTCGATCGATATATATCGACTTACGAAAAATATCAACATCGGACTTCATTTTACTACGGTCGATATTATCAGGAATCGGCCTTATCGGTTATGTTTGTATGAAAGAAGCAAAGTCTTTTGAATACCACGGTATTGGAATAAATTCAGAGACTTGGCTTAACTATCTCCCTGCCTGTAGTCTTTCATGGTTCGAAAACCAGTGGCATAACTCCACGGAGAAATAATCTCAAAACAACTGGAGAAACCGCAGCAAAATATAGTGTAGATTTATGTTAATATGTATTGTGTGTACGCAAAATGCAGTTTTCTGATGGGAACTTATTTTTTGAGTATATGAAAAATACTACTGTGTAGATATGTTATTCAAGGATGATGTGAAAAGAAAAGAAACAGAGGGAAAAAAGGACTTCAATATCATAAGATACTCAAATAGTTTATTATGTACACGAGCAATCAACAATGAATAGTAACCAATTGATTAGGGGAATAATATGTTTTTTTATGCCTATATATGTTTCCGTTTGGAATGTTACGGCTTGACGCATCAAAGATCTTTGAATGGCTGAAAGACATTCCTATCAAAGCTTCAATAAGGGGAGTTCGTAGGTAAAAATATCAAAATGCAGAGCTCGTGAGAAGAAGTGCACATGGTAAAATGCTCCATCAGTACAAATATATTACACAGCCCAAGGATATAAAGCCATATTAGCATACATGTATACAAGTATACTCAAGCGTGAGTTATCGTTTATATATATATATTGTATCAGCGAATAGAATCATGTTTTGTTTAATGTAATCAGGTAATATCACAACATGTTTTGGTATGTTATATAAGGGAGATAACTAAATAACATTTAGTATTTAATGCTTCTGTTATGTCTACATACAGGTAAACAAAATCTACATCCTTTTTAGACATTCATTTACCGGAAGTAATTTAGTTTTATTTGAAACCTGTTATTTAATTTAAGTAAATATATAATTTTATATTTTAGATGCTGTTACGCTGACGGGGTCGTCCCAGTACGCTGTACCTGGGTCTGGGTTTACATTGATGTGTGATGTACCAGAGGAGGCCCAGGCTGTAATGTTTTACCGCCGTCCTGAAGTGACATCTCCAGAAGGTGCTATTCAAGTAGGTGGTGATCAATGTTACAACATAAATGTAGCCTCGCCTGTCCCCTGTATCCCGGATGTCTGTTCTTGTGTAACGTCAGGAGGCCTTGGTACAGTTTTCCGATGGATCATGCAGCCACAGACTGAAGACCATGGATCTGTGTGGTTCTGTAGACGTACTAACCTCAACCTACCTAACCAGACACTGGACAGTGCTGATTTCATCCTCAAAGTTGCAAGTAAGTGAACATTACTAACATGACAACTAGTGACATTTTAATTGTTTTTACCAAAGGATCAACACCTATATAAAATTCTGATTTGGTTGATGCTCTACTTGAAATGTTGATAGAAGTCACTGTTGTCTTTTACCTACCCAATCACTGGACAGTGCTGACTATACACTCAATATAGCGGGTAAGTAAGTTTCGTGTACATAACATGTTTGCAAAACCAACGTTTGATAATAATAGGTAGATCTTCTCATAGTGTTTTGTGATTTTTTGGGTTTGTGATAGGCATATTAGGCATCTCTGTATATAACAATCCAATATTAAAGTTTTGTAAACCTTAAGTCCCCGTCACGCATTACCGATGTACTTCACCTGGACCAAAATGAAGCACAAATTCAACAACACCAAGATAGCACACTTAACTTTTCAATTTATGATACCGGTATTTGATTGTTGTCACACCGATAAAGATCGGATTTGCTACTGAATATCACTTTTCATCTTCTTAGTCCTACTGATATCCCGCCGATGTGGTATCGACGCGGGGTCACAAAATGTACAACTTTAACAGTAGGGTATCACTCAGGTTATTGTAATACAACACAACGATATCACATCGCTACTTGTCTGGTAAACATTGATCAATCGTTTAATTACAGAGAGCTATCGGTGTTCAGCCGATATTATCAACCCCATACCATAATTCTCCCGAAGTAGTCCCATTGCTCGTTCTGATAGACATAGGAGATTTTATCGCCATTCTTTTTTTAAAACATCAAAGTACTGAAAGTACTGAGGACACAAACGAAAGGAATATTCTTCAACTGCGATTGATGTGAATGTTAGATAAGCTGTAAACGTTATACAAAATAAAAAGTTTAAACATTAATTGAAACAGAAAACATGTGTTACAAGGATAAAATATGTACATGTAACTGAATTAACTGAATATTTGTAATGTACATCAAATATCGGCCCTTGTTTGGGTAAACAACTACTTTGGTCGACTCCTGAGTTTTTTCCCTAAATGTCTGTCTGAGAGGCATTCTGAGATCTGACGGCGCCCTAACAGGATGTGGTAAAGTTTATTGAGACGTTATGTCGCGTGAATTCTGCGAACTAAATCGCTAATGATGCTATACATACGTTCAACCCCAAACTGTTGACCTCCACGTATATGGTGTATGCGAACGTGTGTGTTATGCCCTATTGTTGTTGCCATTCAGTGTGAACGGTACCAGTGAACCGAGTGTATATTGCCACATATTACGCTACACTCCAAACTTCAATTAATTTATTTGAAGTATTGACTGAACATGTTATTGAACCGCTCGTTACTAGCCTGAAAACGATACTTGTGTACATGTACTCACAACGAGACAAGCGTAACCGAAGTTCATGATCACCAGACAATTCTGCCAGTCACCGGGACAATACAAAACATCAACACATCCTTCTTATCAAGTGACGACTCCTTTTCCGGTACATTCTCGTCTACTCCTAAGACTATGCCTTACGTTCCCACTAGCCAGCTCAACCATTATAGTTCTTCTCAACCCTTCAGCTTTGCCAGCCCCTCTTCGCAGTCAGCGAACCCCCCAAGACCCTCTGTCATGGGTGGATTTAGACTATCGGATGAGAACATAGGTCGGATGGTTGAGGCGTTAATTGTTCGGTCCGGATGGAGATCAGGGAGATGGTTGGTGCTGAGGTCCGTAATCAGGTTACACCCCTACTCGATCGTGTTAAGTCCTTGCAGCATGAGAACCATCACATGCGCCTTATGATTGATGATGTAGAACATTTTTTTTTGCCCAGGACATATATAAACATATAAATACTGCCGGGGTTGGGGCCCCAGATTCAGCATCTGTACAAATATTTCCTCGTATAAGAGGGCTCTCATTCAACTTCCTTATATTTGTTTATCCATTCATCCAACATTTATTCATCCATCCACTCAAAGAACACGCTCATTTGATATTTCTGCTGGTTTTTTTTCCTTCTGTTATCCATTCATTTAGTAATTCATTCTTCATTCATTCAATTAACTCATTCATTCTGTCACTCAATATGTGGTTCATCATTCAATTATTTACAAAGAGTTTTGTTTACAACAAATTCTACATTTGTTAAAACATCATCACTTGCTGTCACAAGAGAAGACAGATACTGAAAAAAAAAAAAAAAAAAGGAGAGCACCTCCCAAACAGGCCAATCGAACACCGGATACCCACCCATGCAGCCACAGACATTATACATAAATTACTTCAAAAGGGGAAAGAATTTTTTTGCCAGGAATTAGTATTCCTTTATTTTCCTAAGGGTCTATGTTATTCAAATATTGTTCAAAATCACCCCATTTATTCTGGAAGAGTAGTAATGATCTATTTTTCTCCCAATTGTACTTTTCTAATTTCATGGTTTTTGCAAAAATCATTCTACATGTTCTAAAATTTGGAATGGAATCTTTCAAGCGTGAGCAATATATGTGGTATTTCATTAAAATTGAAAAAATGGTTTAATAATTGCCCATACTTTGGACCACCCAGAAGAATATCTGCATCTGTAAAGTTGTAAAATGGATGTCTGCCATCACTTTCAGTATACCATAAATTAAACTCTTCCAGTAATCTCCGTACATAATAGCAATGGACAAAGACATGTTCTAAAGTTTCTGTTTCCCGATTACAGAATGTACAAAACCTATTTGAAACTAGTTTCATTTTTACTTACAAATCATTTGTAGGTAGAATCCTATGATTAATTTTATATTAGAATGATTGTAATTTTGTTTCGATTGTATATTTAAATGTATTAATGTATATATCATGCCAGTTAAAATCATCATCTATTTCTATTACCGATTTCCATTTCTCTTGACTTCTTATAGGTTTTATTGCAACTTGTTGAACCAATTTCCAGTAAATAAACTTCCAGTCAGTTCCGCTTAACATAACTGATACAACATCTTCCTGTCTAGTTGGTATTGCAACTCTATTCTGTTCTATCTCATTTCTGTATGCTTGCTTCCAGTTTTTGTCTATCTTGTTTACTATACAGTAATACCGAATAAAATTTTAAAGAGTGCACTGCTTCTAACTCATTGAATTCTCTAATTATCCCATTATGAAATAAATCCCAAACTGTTCCTAGACCATTTAGCATTTTCCACTGTTTACATAGCTTTATATTTTTAACTGGTACACAATTTATTAAACTTTTGCATTAATATTGTGACAACGTGTCAGGCCCACTTAGGATTTCTGATAAAGCAAGAATCACATCTCTCCAAAATGGATTTTTAATACATTTCTCAATTTCCCCAAGTTATTTCCTATCGATGTCATACAGTAGTTCAATTTCAAACGGTAATAGTTCTTTTAACAAAGTTATCCATGTAACCTTCAAGTTCTTAAATACTCTTCCAATCCATTTTACTTTTAGATATTTAATGAAAGAAGAGACATGAGTCATGTTAAGCCCACCATCTTCTCTACATGCAATTAGAGTATTACGTTTAACTTTTTCAGTTTTAAAATTCCATATTAAACCATACAAGATTTTATTTAACTTATTAACATAAGTTCTGGAGGGATTTGGAAGGGAGGAAAACAGATGAACAAACTTGGGCAAGATAAGAGTTTTTATAATTGTAACACGTCCAATTAAGGTAAGATCTCGACATGACCAGTACCGTAAAAGTTTATTAATCTGTTTTAGTTTCCTTTCATAGTTGATACGTTCCATGTTTTCTAGATTTAATGAAAACATAATACCCAACAGTTTAAAGTTTGCATTTGACCAGGATATATTCAAGTCAGGGCATATTCTTTCATTTGAGATTTTAAAAATTTCCTATCCAGTACAGTGTAGACTTATGTAAATTTATCTTTAGTCCTGATGCTATAGCGAAATCACCCAATAACCCAACTGCAGCATATAAAGACCGAATCTTACCGTCAAGTAGAAGGTAGGCATCGTCAGCATATTGGCCTAATAAGAATTGGTTTTCTGTTATGACTATGCTTTTTATGTTATTAATTCATTTCAACGATAAGGCTAGAAGTTCTACTCCAATTATAAACATATATGGTGACAATGGGTCGCCCTGACGATAACCTCTACTCAACTAAAAAAAAAAGGTGATAAATGACCATCATTCAGTATACAGCTTTTGGAATCTCTGTAAAAAACCTCAAACCATTTGCATAAAGACTCCCCAAAATTAAAAGATTTCAAAGCCTTGGTAATAAAACTCCACTCAATTAAATAAAATGCCTTTTCGAAATCTAATACAAACAACAGCCCAGACTGATTTTTTTCTTCTAATAATGTCATGATATCATACAGAAGCCTTGTATTATCCCCTGTGAACCTATCCTGCAGTAGCAATCTTGTAATCTACATTTAATAAAGAAATAGGTCGCCAGTTATATTAGGTATCGTCTATCTTTATCTTCCTTAGGGATGCAAGAAATAATTCCTTGTTTTTGAAAATCTGACAATTGTCCCGTACTATAAGCAAAATTAAACGATCTAAGTAAGAAAACCCCCAAGTCCTTCCAAAAAAAAATTATTAAATTCTGCACTAAAACCATCAGACACCGGACTTTTCCTATTATCCATATTTTTCAAACCTTTTGCTATTTCAGAGAGTTTTGAGACCCCTTCACAACTATTCTTATCCGTATTATTTCACTTAATATGATGTTGGAAAAAATGTGAATTTTCTAATTCTGTCAATTCATCATGTTTAGATGTATATAAAATCTTATAAAAGATTGCTTCTGCTTCAATTATCTCCCCTTGATCATCCAGTATATCCCTACTCTCTGTTATAAGTTCAGTTATACTTTTATTTACAAAATGACGCTTTTCTAAATCACAGAAGTATTTTGTTCTCTTTTCCCCATTTTCATACCAGTTTGCTTTTGACCTTAAAAGAAGACCATCTACTTTATTTTTCCTCATTGATTCAAGTTCCTGTTTTTTGTTACTGAATTCTCCCCATAAGTTATCAGTAGGGTTAAGATTCATTTGTTTTTCAAGTTCTTCAATCTCTGATCCTAAATCTTTCTCAAGTTTTCATTTACGTTTTGCTTTTGCAATTGAAGAGGAAATAGAAAGAGAGCGAATTTTTACTTTTAAAATTTCAAAAAATAATTGGTCATTTACCCGCAATGCAATATTTTCAATGTTATTTCTATCACCTTCCACAATATATTCATCGATAGCCTGCGAAATACAATCCTTGTACATAAGTTAAATCTTCTAATAGAGAAGCATTATGTTTCCAATATTCCCTACCACGTTCTACATTACTAAAATTTACATCTAATACTATACATGAGCGATCTGTTCTATAACCAGGTATAATTTTTGAATCTTTTGTTTTTGAAAATATATCTTCTGACACTAAAAAACAATCTAGCCTACTTTGGCGAATAGGGTTTTCTGCCTCCAGGTAAAGTTTCTTAAGTCTGGATAAAAACACCTCCATGGGTCTATAAGGTCATATGTAGAAATTATATTTTTTTATTGCCTCTTGAGATTTAGGGTTATTATTGTGTAAAATGTTGTGTGTATATATTTCTCTGTTCTGTACCGCGTTCCGATTGTCAACAATGTGTCTCTTGTAAACATATAATATCAGATTGTTTCTTTTTTGCCCAGTGAAACACATCCCTCCTCTTATTCCTGTCAGAGTTCAGTCCCCTACATTCATAGACATTATCTTTATACTACCCATTGCTACAGAAGTAGAGCACCCAGTGTCCAGCTAGCCCATCCCAGAGGTACCCACCCACTCCCCTCCCACTATCCGTCAAAATTGCTGTAAAAATGTTGAAATAACTGTAAGTATTGGTTAATTGTAAATTTAACATCTGTTTGACCACATTCACACTTCTTTCATTTCCATACAACACAGTAAAAAAACATAGTTGGTTCAGCATGGTCACTGACTACAATGCATGCTCTGATTTACAAAAGACACTTGTTTTTTAAGACATGCGCCTAAAGCTTCATCAAACGAAACCTATACGTAGCTGGTAGCATATTTGACATTGTGAATAGAGATATACATGTATTAATATATATATATACTATAGTTTATATAGGAAAACTAGATTTTTGAGCATAATTTGTTTAATTTTGATTGGAAACAATAACAACACCCATAATGAAAGAAAAATGTTGACTTACCAGTTACTTTCCTGATCAAAGGAAATCACCAATAATCTTTTGGAGATATCACATAATGAAATCAAAGTAATAGCCTTCTTTTACTCTGCGTTTCTCCTTTCTGGATGATGCACAGTTTCTAAAATATCTCTATTGGCACTGTTATTTACATTCCAAACTACTAATTAGTATTTTTGGATATTATTCATTTCATACCATTTGAAGATGTTTTTAGCAGTCATTTACGAATTAACTCTAATAGGAAGTTGTATTTTTGACCTTCGAAAAGTTTCGCTTAATGTAAAAAGAGCATGTTCTACCTCAATATCCTTTACATTTTTAATCCCCAGTTCCCAATGTATTCAAAGCTGTGACTTTTTTTATTTTCATACATGAAACATGGTATTACCAACATGTATTTGTTTAGTTTTCTTTCAAAACATGATGAAGACCTTCAATTGATATTTAAGAAAGATCCATTCAGAACTTTCCAAGATATAGCGATAACTAACTTTCTTTGTCAATGTCTAAGATACATTTTCAGGCATTTCGTTTTTCTAATTAATTCCAGAATCAAATTACCAAGGGTTATTCGCAAACAAATCTTATTCATTATTTCTAAAAAAAATAAACATCACAAACTTTCATTTTCAAAATTGATGTCAACCTTCTGAAGGGTTACACAGGAAAACATTTCATTTTAGATAACTGTACAGTGTTCTTAGCTTCGCACATGAAAATTTTATCATATTGGTTGTAATTGTGACTTATTTCACCTGCGACCTTTGGTGACCTATATATTGACGTTTAAGATTTGCAAATCAAAATTGACCTATGACGTGTGATGGTCTTTATTTGGCTGTCAAGCATGAGTTTAGTCATAAGATATGGAAATGAGAAGGATATCATTTTAGATGTATATCACATTCTGTCATGCTCACCAGTCCATACAGTCACAAGTGAACACCAAGCTAGAATAACAGGGACAATTTTTAGCCAACCATTATCAGATGGTGGGCTTTTCAAATCGTCCTACATCCGTGGTCCGTGGTTTTGTTTCCTCTGCCGGTCCTTCTTGATTACTGAATGGATCTCTCCAAAGTTTCATATGCAGGTCTCTCCTGGTCCTTAGCAAGGTCTTTGATTTGTTTGAAGCAAAAAACCTATATTTATATTAAAGATGGTCCAGGTACTTCCATTGCCTTGTCCCCGCCGGACACTACCTACACCAAGACAGAGGGAGACACGTTACCTGACATCACTTGTACAGCGGATTGTAGACCAGACTGTACATTTGTCTGGACACGACCGGACAACATCAACTTTACTGTGTCACCTGTGTTGTTATTAGGACAACTGAAGAGGTCAGAACATGGAACGTACAAATGTACCGCTAGGAATGGTGTAGGGGAGTCGACTTCAACAACACATGTAATTGTACATTGTGAGTATAGACATAATTAAAATGCACAAAACACGTCATCTTATTATAGGATTTGAACTTAGGATGGTATTTAGGAAAGAAAAGGGACAGACAAATGCAAAGTTAAAGTGGAACGCACGAAATCGTGTCTAGTATTCACTTGTGTGCCCGAGGGGATCATTAGTGGACTGATTATCAGGTCAGCATACATTTTTTTCTCAATAACACAAATAAATGAATTTAGAAGAGGAACAGCCATTATTCCTTATTGATAATGAAACTGGCTTTGTTACATATATTCTAGAGAGAGGAAGTAAGAGGAGCAATTGAAAATATAAATGGTGTTAATATTCTTCAGATGGACCTGGAGTCAGCATTTCATTTGAACCACAAGAAGATAGTGTTGATGTCGCTGAAAATCAGACCGTCACAGATGTCATCTGCTCTGCCGATTGTAGACCGTTATGTACCTACACCTGGTCTAAGTTAGGAACGAATTACCTGAACCCGTTGAGTCTATCTGTGGCCACGAGGAACAATGCCGGACAATACACATGTAGAGCCAACAATACTGTTGGTCAAGGAACTAGGGTGTGGAACCTTACCGTCAGATGTACGATATTGACTCTTTGTATATTTGACCTGGGTTTTCGATATGTCTTGTGAAGATATATAGGCTAATTTTTTTAATTTAATTTTACATTTAAGTAAGTTTTAATTGAAAGGTTTATACGATAAAGATGTTTGGATTGAAAGCAATTTTCTGTCAGTGTGTAACTTTGTATGCGATTCATATAAAATAATTGTTTAGTGATGTAACCACATATATGCTCAGTTACAGACACGATTTAATACAAGTCCACTTTTGATAGCTGAGAAGATTGATTACTTCAAACTTGACCAATAATGGTACTCTTCTATCCATTTTACATCAGATATAGATCAACACCTTACGCATTGTTTATACGAGTGTTTTATTCACAGTTGCCAGCAACGTCTTTGAAATAATGCCAAACATCTGTGGTATTACATACCTGGCAAAATACTGCTTTATCAGTTATCAGTTGATGGCTGAAATAGAACTCTGAAGTCATTAGTATTCATCATGACTAAGTGTAGATTGTCACAACTGCAATATACCGTCCACAAAAGCAATATGTAAATATGATTACTCCTATAGTTTGGTAATGAACATGCATTTTGTTTCTGATATTATCCAGACCACTTAATTATTTACTCAAAATGTTGAACTTTGAATACGTGCTTCACAAGTGTAACTAACTTCATGTAAAATGACATGTTTAAAATTAAGTCCATGCTTAAATTGTTTTATCATTTTGCTGCATTTCAGTTCCGCCTCGAATTACCGCTCTTGTTTACAGCCAAGGAGATGCTGACGTGAGAGAACATGAATCTAAATCACTGATATGTACTGTGGATAGTTATCCTCCGTCCAAAATACAGTGGCTTTATAAAACCAACAACACCATTCTACTCAACACCCCAAACGTCTTAGACAGTACCTATACCCTGACTAACGCTAAATGTCTGGACACTGGACTGTATACCTGCGTCGTAAGGAACAGCGTCTCTACAACAGCTGTCACCAGGGACATACCTGTCAACGTTCTCTGTAAGTTGTAATTCCTTGTTATCTGAAAGGAAATCCATACTTAGATCATACATGATTCGAAAACATGGGGCTGTATTCTCTTACAACAGTCCAAGTAATTCTTACATTCAACTCAGGTAAGGAATATTCAAGTGAAACTTGGGGGTGATTAAGGGTGATTCATGGAGATTATAACGGATTGTGAATGGAGTGTCAATTTGATAATAACAAACTTCGCTCATGGAAACTCAATAGAGTTGCACTTGAGTGACTGTTGGAGATTGCAGCAATTTTGATTACAGTAAAAACCCAGGTTATGTGGGTTTTTTTAGAAGTTCAGTATAGTTCAACAATGTTAGAAGTAAATGCTTCAACAAAGAGAAATATGTTAACTACGGAGTAAAGGTAGTAGAAAAATATAACATAGTAAAGCTGACAACAAAAATAAACTAAATAGAAAAGTGAACAAAACTCATAAATGACTACATCTGACAAACATAAGACACCAAACTGTGGTTTATATACGCTCCTCTCTCATTACTGTTGCTCTAACTGGTCGCTACTATTGCCGGCCTGGACTAATTAATTACAGCCTAACAGAACAACTATCTGCCTTAGAGATGGGCGTAACATCCATCCCTTCCCATAGAAAACTACTGATGTAATATTAAGTAGCCATGTGTAAAAACTCCATGTTTAAACTAGTCTTTATAACAAGTGAAGTCCTTTTCCACGTCCTGGTTTCAGACTATCTACAGTTCACTGACTTTGGAAAAACCGACCACATGACAGTAAACAACGAAGATGTTACTCTGGTTTCAGAGTGTCAGTTGTCTTAATAGGCCTAACATTGCATAACTACCACTTCGCGTTCGAGGTATAAAAGCCCAAATTTATTTCCTCATCGCTTCATTTTCAAAGCATCAGCAACTACTGCGACAACCCTACAGAACCTCACTAAATCTCCCAAAGAAAAAACACAGCTCAACACACGTGTCTGACTTTTATACCCTATGACCCCAGTGACCTATTTGGACCAAAACTGAAAGTAAAGACAAGACCCAACGACTCGCTCCACCACTGAAGCCTCGACCAATCACAGTGCTTGGCATAACTTGACCACGGCTCATTCTGCAAGATGGCTGGCATAACAACCCAAAACAGACACGATGTCACCCCGAAGCCATAGGCTGAACCCCCAGAGTACTTCTAACATTGCAATTAAGGGTATGTACACCTAGTAAGAGCCAAACCACTACAGGGTCATAAGTAATGAAACATCTAACAAACATTCTAGCGAAATCATGGACTACCTGAACCTGTCTTTATCACACGAGATTAATTTCTTGGCTTCAGGAAATGGATATTGACCGAATTTTTTGGTGCGCACATTATGCAAGGAGAAGACAGGTGGCCATCTTGGATATTTACGTAGAAAGTTTGTTATAGATATTTACAGAGAACTAAAGTAATGATCTTTCTCAAATTTGATTTCTATCTTTCCCTTGATCCTTAATTTAGCTTGTTTGATTTTTGTACTGATCAGGAGTAAAAAATAGCATACAAACGGCCATCTTGGATTTTGATCATGAAAGTTTGTTATCGATACTTCTTGAGAAATGCTGCATACATATTTTTCAAATTTCATGCATACGTTCCTCTTTCATCCCTTGTTGTGCCTGTTTGAATTTGGGACTGATCCTAAAAAACTAAATGGCTGACAGGCAGCAATCTTGAATGTCACCTAATGAAAATTGTGATACCAATTTCTCAAGAAGTACCTGAAGGATCTCTCTCAGATTTCATACATATGTTCCATTTGGGACTAATCGGTGAAAACAAAATGACTTTCGGTTGACCATTTTTGTTTTGGCAGGTAAATATTATCTTCGTTATTTCTGCAAAGGAATGTTCATTTTTTTATAGTTAAGGAACTTGCAAAACAGAGAAGATGGGTGAAGATCTAAACATCGAATAAAGATCAAACTTTAGGTAATTTTGAAATTGATTGAAATGAAGCGAAAATGATGATTAAAGATAAAAGCACAGAGTAGTCGGCTTATGTTTATCTTGAATTAAAATATAGCAAACTTGTTATCATTATATTTATGTACAATGCAGATATTTTTGAAATTCTGTTTTCTCTACTTACTGAGGAATATTGCATCGTATTTCTCAATTATCATGTATAGGTTCCCTAGTTTTGAATTTTGGAGTTTGGAACTGATCCGAAAAACAAAATGGCTGACAAGCAGACATATCAAGTTTCACCAAATATTAAAGATAGTTATATCTTACCCTTAAGAAGTGCTGAATATATTTCTCTCAAATGTCATACGTATGTTCCTTTTTGATCTCTAATTGTTCCCGTCTGATTATGGGACTGATCAGAAAGAACAAAAATGCTTGAAGAGAACCACCTTTGATTTTGCAGGTATTGATCACTATTTCTGCAAAGGAAGGTTCAAACGTTTTATCATTAAGATTCAAACAGAGAACAGAACAGAAAAGAAGGGAAAAGATCCGAATCCGAATAAAGATCAAACAATGTAGGGTGCACAGATGCCTCTGTGATCGATTGTTTCTATGTATGTTAAGATTTTATCGATTATCTCTGAATCAAAGCATGTGTCCTTGAAGATTCATTTTACAGTTGTACATCAGTGATTGAATAGAAGGGTAAAATACTTCAGATTATTAACATGTAATGTGCCCATCCATCTTTTAATTTTCTTGTTCAGACTCTGCCTCCAACACTACGTGTCATGGTAACTTCATACTTCGGGAATAGGTTCACTTTGATGAGGTGGTGTATCCACAATCAAAAAAAAAGTTTGCACTAGCCAAACACTTTGACCTTTGACCCTATATCAAAGAAAAATTTTGCCGTTGTCTTGGCTTTACCTCAAGCATCACTAATCACTATGCGTTGTTTAAGGTGTCAAAAGTATGTCAATCTGACCTAAAGTTTGATATCTGACCTACATCAAAGAAGGATAGTTCGCTTTGATAAGCCGATGTATCGCGGATCAAAGTTGGTCACTCTGATGCAAATCGATAACAAAATGACATCAGTCATCTGCAAACTTCTGTCAAATATATTTGCAGTAGAAACAGAGACTTGTTGAATAGCATTTGTCTGTCAAACATTCATACCTAGAATTAATCCCTACATAAATCTACCATCTGTGTATTCTTTGTGTATAATTTTACATCATGTGGGTGACTATAATTCAATGTTGTTGTCAAACTGAATTATTTTTATTGTAGGTAAGCCCCGACCACATCCACAAATTGATACTTTGAAAATGAAGTTTGGCTTAGGAATCTCGGAAAACTTGACAATTCCTGCTATGTTCTTAGCAAATCCAGAGCCATTTTTCAATTGGACATTTCAAAGCTCCTCTTGTTATCTAGCAACTGACCTTGACAATGGCACAAAGAATTTTGTTATCACCAATGCTTTTGTGATGAAGAATATGTCTGCTTTGTCATTAGGGACCCGTGTGGATATGCAAGAACATTGGTATGGATTGTATAATGTTATGGCAACAAACAGCGAGGGAAGCGGACGGATAACCTTTACAGTGGTACCTCAAGGTATCATTATTGGAACTCAGTTTTGTATAAATCGTGAGGCTAGTATCAGACCCTCATTGTATTGAGAAAAATCACTTTCAAATGCTTCTTAATTTGTAGGAAAGGCAAGATATTTTATCAGATTTGCTCCGAAGTATCTTTAGGTGCATTAGCCGTAGGGGGCTCAATTGTATAACAATGGTAGGTCTGACTTTCATGGAGACAGAAGGGCAGGGTCAAACAGGGAAAATAATCAACTCTGCTTCAGTTTTATGAAAGTATGGTGTTCTTTGAATACTTATATTATCTTGGACAATAGAAAGGTGTTTTGTAAGGAAATAATAGCAGATGAGAAAAATAGTTTTTCTGATTATATTTTTTTCACCTGTGCTGTTTTATGGTCAACTGATCCGAGGGGGCAATATGACATTTCGCTATCGTGCATCGTCCTTCGTCATGCTTAATCATTTTCTATAAAACCTTTAATATCTTTCATAACTTGGTGCATTTCAACAGGATTATGTTTGCTCCATCCTATGGCGAGGGTAAAGATTTGAGAATCCTTCATTTAGATTAGAATCTTACGGAGTGAGGGACAGGCCCCAAAGTGTGAGGTGATGAAATCATATTGAAAACCACGTTACTTCCTTTCTACTCTAGTGGATTTCAACTAGTTTTGGCATGATTCATTAGTTAGGGTAGTCGGTTAATTCTTGAATTCAGAAAGTTGATTCAATCCCTAGGGATATAAAGTTTGGGATCCAAAAGGAGAAGTAAGGCGATATTTTGTTTCAAAATGCTACTCTCACATAATGCTCTGATGGCTTCAAACCAAATGTGGTCTAAACTATAATTGTGGGTAGGAAATCATTCCTTGAATTCAGAACATTGATTCGACTCCTAGGTACTTGTACAAATGCGATTAACCCATTGTATAAGGTCACGAGGAAATGCCTCGGGTTTTTCACTCAGTATTCTTGCACTTTATAATCAATATTCTTTTTGTCGACTGATTGTGTTCATTTTTGTCTTCGTTTTACTTACATAACTTTGATGTTAGACTTTATTGACATGTCAGAATCCTTAATCTAATAACAAGATCTACCTGACGGTTTTTTGTTTTTAATGCTTACATCACAGAAAAACCTGGTTTACCAAAAAGTTTAATTGCTGGCTGTACAAAGCCTAATGTTGTTGAAGTATCATGGGTTGATGGAGGAAACTCGGAGTTTTATCAGGTCTTGTTTAGTGTCGACAAATATCTGAACACAAAAGAGATTTACCCTGTAACAATACCAATGAAAGCAGATGGAAATCAGACATACAGTCAAAATGTACACAATCTAGAGGGAGGACAAGTATACTTCTTTAAGGTTATCGCATACAACACTTTTGGAAACAAAACATCACTTGATGCTGTCGGATGCACCGTTCAGAAAAGTAAGCCATTAACAAACGACATTTGCTGTTTCTTATTTTTGATATTGAAAAGAAAAATCAACTTTGAAATTCCGCCATTTATTCTTGTAAAAACTAGAAAGAAAATATCAAGTTTCAATTGTAATACATGACCAACACAGATTAATAGTCGTGGATGTACTTGTTTACAGATACGTGTACATATATAGTTTTTTCTACTTCTCCTCATGACATATATGATGCATAAAAGTGTGTTTAAGATCCCTGCTTTATTACATCACCAATCCCTTAACCATTTGGCTTTTTTACCGCGTCATCCCACACTAAAATTGCGAAATCAACATGATGCAACAATGTCCTTCGTGCAGCCACTGTGATATATTTCACGATAATTATGTCAATGCACACTTCGTATCTTTTAACTAGAATTTCTTTCATTTTTTATTTGAACTAGCTCTTTCCGGTGGTAATGACAGCATGTTAACAGCAGGAGTTGTTCTTATGGTCATAGGAGTACTTACGCTGTTGTCAAACATTGGACTCGGAATATATATTCGACGTACGTATATAGATAAGACATCTACTGTAATTATTAATCCGAAACCAATATATATGCAAAGATAAAATCATTGCAAAACATGTCATATACATGTTTCAATTAAACGATAAACAAGAATGATTTTTTTTTTCAGGAAATAGACGACTACCGTTTATGTAAGTAAATAGTGTAAACGTTGAATTAATTAATTGGTCTCCATATTAAAACATGTATTTAGGAGAATAGTTGAAACAAAATGTCATCTGGATTTATGCTTATTTATACATACTTTTATATAACATATTTGGTGTTTGTGATATTAACCACTGTTTCATGATAAACGTTTCCTTTTTAAATGCAGTCCACAAATAAAACAGCCATCTTTAATGTTAACAGTCTTCAAACATACTTTTCTTGTTTTGACGATTTTAGCAAAGGTCATCGTCATGAACAAAAGGAATTCCAGAATATACAGCTATCGGAGCAAGGTAATATCAAAGAGCATTTGGGGATACAAAATCAAGAAACGAAGTTAAATGTGTTCTAAATGTTTTATTTTTAAGTTTACATCAATTTAATTTCATCTCCATAACATTAGCAAACAGATATGGCCGTTTACAATTACCAACATGGTTTGTACTTGGCATCCAAAACTTTATACTAATTTATTTCATATTGTTTTTCATTCACAGATGTGACTTCTCAAAGTGATGATGGAAGGTAAGATTGTTCGGACAAGCGTATATCCTACATCCCTATGCTTTGATCAATCATTTTGTTAATAATAAATTAAATAATGTTAAAATTCAGTGAATGTGTTAACTTACGTTTAATGCTACTTCCTTTCTATGCAGATCTCCATATCAACAACTCAATACAGACACTATTGGTAAGCCGTCAATATACTCTGAAATCGGACAGCATGACAATCAAGGTAAGACATATTAAAATCTTATCAAAATTGAATTTTTATTTTGTTTTGATACTTTTGATAATTATACAACGACAAGTTAAGATATCAATATATATCTATCAATTACTTTCCTACTTGTTTAAGTAAAACGGTCCACGTTATGTTCTAATAAACACAATGTAAGTACACGTTTCGTTGTTTAACATTGCATCGTTAGAAAAATATGTAAAAATTGTATCACATATTTGAATGATAATAGTTCCTGTTTAGATATCAGAGATCCGGTATATTCATTTTAGTACAGATATTCCAGATGATGCTATTTGTATTTCACAGGTTACCAAAATGAATCAGTCGAAAGCAATGATGAAGGGTAGGTAAAAAATAATAAGGCGTTATTGCAAGATACTGTATAATTGAAATATAAGCGGTAGTAATATATAATTCAGGAAACAGAAAAACAAAAAAAATAAATAATATTCGTAATCTAGATATTGGCAATTAGTGACAAACCCACGATTTTAGCTAGGTACACAAAGCAATTAATCTATAAATATATATCGGTTGAATATTAAGCATAAGAACTCTTATCAAAATTTCAAAACATTCTCTTAATGCTACTGTAATTGCATATTAAATGGAAGTTCCGCAATACAACTGTCTGTATCAATTTTGTTATTTGTGATGAACACAAATTAGAAAACCTGTTCATTATCTGTATAGTTGAGACCCTTAGCGCTCTTTCGTTTTATCAAGAATTCATATATGCTGTAATAGCCTATTTTTCATTTGTTTAACATGGGTGAAATTTATATTTGGGTCCGACCAACGTTTGAATTAAATTTTTTGCTAAATTTCCCGCTTAATCTGTTGTTAAAATGTAACCATTTGAGTATTACATGTATATTTGGCATTCCGCTGCAAGATTTCTCATTATATGCTTCTAATTTGCATAAACAGAAAGTACGAATCGCTAGAAGGGCGCTCGAATCCAAACGTATATGAAGAGCTTCAAAGTACAACTTCAGGTAAGTGATATCTCAATGTTATATAGATTTATCTGGTTTGAATACAATTCTTCCTTAACAGATATATAAATCAGAAAACACTTGGTTCGAATAATGATATTTTCGAATCTGTTTTTTTCTCTTTTTTTTCATTATTAGTCATTAAAGGTAAACGCTTGCATAATCATGATTCTAAACATATGCATAGTAGTGGGTCCATATCCCTGAAACCATTTCTCTTGAATGAATATACATTTTGAGTTCAGCTTGAAATGATTTTTTTGATAACTCTAATGTTATAATTAACATATCCTCGATGGTTTGAAGGAATTTCAAGACATCAGGTGATATATCATTTTCAATATTCAGGGTTTTAAAATGCTAAGTTTAATATATTCTTCTTTCTTGAGCCATGTAATATTTTATGAATAAATGAATAAATGGAAATAGATATTACGCATGTATATGACAGAACACGTTTGACTCGCTTGCAGGTAGCAGAGGGACATATGTCAATACCAAAATCACCAGTGACCATAAACGTTGATACTGCATTAAGAAATCAAACCAACGTAACATTTTCGTTACATGCGAATTACAACGCTAAAGAATGAATTAAAAACAATCTTTGAAGATGCTACTTTTTCTGTTGGGAATGTGCGGGCTATACTAACGGAAAAAAGAAACTGTGCATCACTAGAATTTAATTATCTCGGAAACTACCGAACGTTTCTCAATAAAATTTCATGGGCATATTTATTGTGTCATACCACACGCTATCACGTGATTAGGTCACCTACCTCACGTGCATTTTGCGACCTACCGAGCAATATGATCAACACCTAATTGGGAGGCAGTACACGTGTCAGTGAATACCTATCGTTATTTTTGTGTCAATATCCCTCTGTGGGTACCATATGAACCAAAAAACATCCTAGTTTCAAGAAAAAGCGATTTCTGATAATGCCACGGTTGACGGAAAATGAGCGTTTGCGGATAATCGGCATGCTTGAGGCAGGAATAACCCAAAATGACATCGCACAGCGTTTCAATGTCCATAGGAATACCATACAGTCTTTAGCAAGATGTTATCGGCAATATGGAATCACTCGGGATAGACCGCGTTCAGGACGTCCGCGTGTGACGTCACGTCACATCAACATGACAATTACATACGGTCAACGCATCTAAGGAATCGTTTCCAAACGGCCAGTTTAACGTCTAGGAACATTCTTGGGCTAAGAAATATCCACCAAAGAACCGTCCGTAACCGATTGAGAGAACACGGAATCCGGCCGCGACGCCCTGCCATACGTCCTGTATTGCAGCAACGTCATCGCCAAGCAAGATTAGCGTGGTGCCGTAGGCAAATCCGATACACCCAACGTGAATGGACGGGTATTTTATTCACGGACGAGTCGATATTTCACTTAGACAGCATTGACGGCTGTAACAGAGTGTATCGCCGTGTTGGAGAACGATTCCAAGATGCCTGTGTCGTAAAACGACGTTCTTTTGGTGGTGGCAGTGTTATGGTCTGGGGAGGGATCACTACCCATCGCAGAACTCCTCTTGTGTTAGTCCAAGGTAATTTGACCGGGATTCAATACAGAGATGCTATCATTCGACAACATGTTGTGCCCTTCATACGTGCCCAACAACGTCAAGTGACTTATAGCAAGACAATGCCCGTCCGCATGTTGCTCGTGTTGTTACCGACTACTTTAACCGACAGAACATCAATGTTCTTCCATGGCCAGCCGTCTCGCCAGATTTGGCACCAATCGAGCATGTGTGGGACGAGATGGAACGTCGTCTACGTCAGCTGCCTAATCAGCCAATGACGTTAGATCAACTCGGCCAAGACTTGATCAGAGTGTGGAACAATCTTCCCCAGCACTTCCTCGGCACATTAGTTAGCTCCATGAGACGTCGTTGCCAATCTTGCATTGACGCAAACGGTGGACACACTCGATATTGATATTGGGAACTCGGTTTTGACTCCATAAGGATTTGAACCCCTGTGAAATGAATTGTTACTCAAATCAATTTGAAAATCCATATTGATTTTGCTGTAATGTAATGTAATTAATAATGCAACATGCACACTTTTAACCTAATATTATAAGAATTATAGATTTTATAAACGTTTCTCCGGTGCACAGTTTCTTTTTTCCGTTAGTATATTAAAGTATTATCTGATAGCATGTGTTCTGGACCATTGGAATTCTTTTGCGACGTCAGCGACAATTCCAGTAACAAAGACGATAAAACACTAAATCAACAGGATTAGTCACAATAATAATACAGATCAATTATACCATAACGATTGAAATATTCCTTTAAAAGATGGTGTTTGGAATTGATGATATTATCGGCTTCAGAGAGTTACATATTCAAACTTGTGCTACGATAGTTTCTCTTACCTTTGGATTGTGCTAAATGGAAATAATGCTGTGTGATATAGGACGCTGGACTGGTGACTGAAGCGTCGCTAGTTCGACTGTTGGTACAAGCAACTTGTATCCGTGATTAAGATACTTCACTCTGATCATTCCAGTTGTTTCCGCCGTAAGTTAATATAAACTGTATATGTTGATGCAATAAAGCGAGATACATATTCATTTATCATATTTTATTCCCTTTAACTCCTAAATGAAGAGTATTGAGTTAATCGGATGTAACGAAATCAATACAATATGTAAGGCATTAGTCGTATCACGACATATCTTCCTTTATTCAAACCGGTCAAAATTACATTTAGCATGCCATACGGTCGTATGTATTGTCAACGTACAACAGAGTCGTGCGTTTTAACTGAATATAACCGATTACTGGGTTACTTTAGCCTTTTTATTTTCTTTTATTGTTGTATGATTTTAAAAGCTGAAAAGTGTTTTGGTTTTTTTTTTCTGTAAATGCAAGTACATATATTGTAAAAAAAATGTAACATTATTTTAACTTGGAATACTCTGATGAGATATAACGTATTTTTATTGTATTTGTATTGTATGATATCTGAGCTGACTAGATTGAATATTTTACTGTTATTGACGATCTGGCAGCTTATTATGGTATGTCTGGAATGTCTGTCATCACATAGATTTGACGTTTTTCAACATTAAGAGACAAACCTATTATATTCGGCATATTTGTCACATATGATCAAAATTAATCTCTTACTTTGACCTTTGACACAGTTATTGGTTTGAACGTTTCCTTAGAGTAGTTTAGAGGATTTCTTCAAATTTCAAACAAAGTTGTTATTATACAGCTTTATATCTTATGAGTAAAACATTTTGGCATGGTTACGGTGCTTTTTAATCCGTTTATTAACAAAATAACTGCCTAATTGCAAAGTATATTGCTGTATATCAATGCAGTAGTTTTATATACGACAATATCAACCAATATTTGCCAAAGATACGGGACATAGACTGTTTTAAAATCCCATCAAATAACTCAAATTTTCGTAATCAGATTTCACTATTAGCTATTTTTCAGTGATTTGTTTAGCAAAATACGGACCAGGACGAAATGAGTCAAATATCTGTCAGAGTTTCGGAGCCTTAATACGATAAAATGGTATTTTTCACTTTGTTTTCTTTGTTCCCATCAAAAACATTGTTTATACTGCCACATGACTAAGAATGAGTTTGCTGTTGAAAGATATACTGGAACTTGATATCCTTATTTGTTTCCATTAAAACATTTCTATACCAAGGCGTGAACCAAATGATGCCCATGTACATTAATATATATAAGGGAAATATTGGATTTAGGCGAATACCCATCAATATTTATACAGATGTTGATTTTAATATAATTTAAACAGGCTTTTTTTCCCCACCATCAACTGTCAGGTTCCAATAGAGTGTGCTGAATTGCTCTTAAATGTAGAGTAATAATTCGCTGTTGTGTCTTCCTAACCACGTATATATATAATGTATGAGGGGGAAACACAAAGTGCAATGGGAAATGACTTATTATATATTTCAGTAGTAATTGAGAGGGCCGTGGTGATAGCCAACAGACTGAGACAGTTAATGGATTAGCAGGGACGTTTGACCTTAGGTCAATGGTGTTGTCAATGCTTCAATGTTCTACTCAAGTACGCCTTGTAATTATGTATATGGTAGGGGTATGATTAGTCGAGGCACGGAAGGTAAGGGGAGTTCCTCTATGTAGAACAGACGTGTGTGGGACTGTCTACGGATACTTAGCTAAAGGTTTCGTAGGTTTTGATCTGGACTAATATAGAGTGTATTATATTAATTGTAAAACAATATCTGTAAGTTGTTATGTATTTCTACTGACTCTGTTGATATATACCCATCCGGTTACGTTACAAATTGTTATATTTTGTAAACATCTTTCTTTATACATATCAATTATCAAATAAAACTCTTACATACCATAGTAGATAACAAACAACGCTACTATTCAATGTCAGATTTCATCATACTTATGTTGTTATTATTGCTTCTGTATACGTCCCTTAATGTCGTGCGTAACATGTGCTTTTCTTTTTCATGTTGTCATTCTCATTTTTATCCGGTCGCAGGATATTTCATTGCTTGAAAACTCAAGGAGTGTGCATGATTAACAGACTTTTCTGTTGTAGTTTGGTTACGATGGGAACATAAAGCGTCTTTCTGATTGATTTTTCAATGAAATTTGTACGTAAGGGTATTGTGACCAAGCGAACAACAACTATTAGTTGAATTATATTATTTTGTAGAAGTTGGCCATTTCATTGCATCATATAAGTTGATATTTTAAATATCAATTTGAATTTGTATTATGACACACATGTAGCATACACAACTATGGAATCCGTTTCCTGATTACACCATCTGGTAGGTCTTTCCTGGCCGATGATGGACAAAAACTGGTATTTTGGATTATGAGGAAAGGATATATGACTTAGTCGTCAGATTGTTTACAATCGTGGTTGTATGGTATTTGTATACCTAGCGATATTTTTAACACTTACTCATAATATCATAAAAAATATACATCTGTATATATACAAACAACGATAAATGTCATGTCTTTATAACGATACCCAATATCACTTAACAATAAAAACTTTTTTGAAAGGGAGGTTTGAGTCTTTTTATTTGCAGTCTTGATTCCATTTCATATTTTACAAACCATCACGAAAATACCATATGCGAGGAGAATCATTATCCAAACTCAAGTTAAAAGAAAAGAGCAAAATATAAACAGAACCAAGATTAAGATCGTGACTCAAGGAGATGAGTGACTCCAACATTTTCTAACACATCTTTAAGATTTGTAGTATAATGTAAAGAAGAACATGTTGTTTAACATTAAATAAGGACAGTACGGAGTGTTTGGATAAGGTGGACATAATTGAGCAGCTCCTCAACCAAATTGCATTCCAATAAGATGCCGTGTTGCTTTATCTTCCAATACGAATTATACGCGATTTGAACGCATACGTCGTATTCTGATACACCTTCCGTTCACATGTAGGATTTATCAAGGCCACGAACTGAAAATCATAACATGTTATCAAACATCCTAACCATATATTAAATCTAACTACTGTGTTAAGCCCAACAGTCCGTGTCAATCCGTCTTTCTTTATCGAGTCAAATAGTAACTCGAAAATCAATACCAGCATTGTTAAAGTTACGATTTTAGAGTGCATTAAATTCACTATTTGTTTAAAAGATAAATATAGCGGTAGCTGTGCAAACACCATTCATAAATCAGTATACAAGTGTATGCACACAAAGAAGAATATCGACAAAACAGTCTGCTCTCCAATATGTTACCTGTAGCTGTCGAATGTTTTACCTGTTGCTGCCTAGTATGTAACCTGTAGCTGTCCAATAGGTTAAGTAGAGCTGTCCAATATGTTACCTGTAGCTGTCCAATATTTTACCTGTAGCTGTTATACAACTACGACATGCGAGGTTATCAATTCTATAGATGTCATTCTTTAATTCTACATTGCTCTCTCGTGGCTTTTCAATGTAGATGTTGTATTATGATTTGATGAAAATGGATGAACATATTCTAATGTTCTAATTATATTTGCTTCATTCATTTCCTCTTTGCAGTAAATGATCTTAAGCTTTAGTAGAGACCATACAAATATCCTTATATGAAGAGAGCCTTTTTTTAAACAAAGCAAATCCTTCCAGTCAAAACAAACGTGTTAAGACAATCAAAGTTTGTCCAACTTATTCTTAATATACAAATCTTAAAATGCACATAGCCAGGTATTATTAAATTTTGTGAAAGTTCAACGTTGTTTACTAAAACATTTTTAAGTAATCTGAATATAAATGTTTTGTTTTACAGGCACCAAATGCTATTTTAATGCTAATACTTTCGCTCTCACCCCACCGGACACTACCTACACCAGGACAGTGGGGGACACGTTACCGGAGCGGACATCACTTGTACAGCCGATGGTAGACCTGGCTGTACCTTCGTCTGGACACACCAACTCACACGAATAATTCTTTTATATGATATCATCTTTTCTTGTATCAAAGATTAAATGTATTGCATTCACGTTAAATATCACATGATCATATTTTTTTGCGGTCTTGTCAAAGTAGAAAGACATCTTAATCCATGACTTCCACATGTGATTATTTCCGGATAAAGAAAGAGAGGTCATGTACTTTATTGGAACGGTTCAATATGTTTATCTATAACAATCATCAGTTGATTTATTTTCATATCGACACACGGTAATAAGCCATATAAATTGATGTTTCTACAGCTCATAGCGCTTCGATGAATAAATGTTATCCATACTGTTATTGACAAGATAAACGTTATTCTGAAGTAAAGATTTTACAAACTTTGGTGGTTATATGTTGAATACACAAAAAAAACACTGAAGAAAACAGCATTATGGATCGGTTTTACGTCGGATGAAGAAGTATTGTGACATGAATTTGAGGTTCTTCTAAGTGGTGTAATTATCTCTACTTGATTCCCTACATATTACATTTACAAAACGAGATTTAAAATTGCTTCATAGCGAGTAAATGTTTTCAAAAATATTAAAACTAGTATGAGGAATATATATGATAGGAAACGAACGACATATCTTCTTTATTCAATGACAATTGCCCACATTAGTTTCTGCCTGTATTGTTTTATTTACACTCAGCTGATCAATTTAATGATACGTGCCATTTTGGACAGAACGACTTTAAACCAAAGTTCGCTCAATGTCATATGTATTATTACAGGCTTGAAAACATGGATAATGTTAACATTCAGCTTTTGAGATTTCTAACAATTTCACTGTTGTAACAAGGAATAAAATTTCCTTATCCACAGTATGACATCACAGTCAATTTCTGATTGACTCACCCGATGAAAAACACTCCAGGGCGTATACCACTAGAGAGATACAAAAGAAATTCCTTGATAAATACATCCATTTGTTGTTGAGGTAGGAAGTAGCGGTACGACAGAACTAATTGATAAAGTCAGATTCCCATGACCTCCACTTTGTACTAGTCTTCATATGGTATAATACTGTGTATTTTCTAATCATTACCACACACCGTCCCGGTAGTTGGTGATGACTATTTTTTTTTATCTCTTTACCTACATACGTTGTGATGGCGTACGTTCCGTCAGGTGTTCGCATATTTTGACCCTGAAATGGAAATAATATTCGACTTTAATGCAAATACAACATTTCGAATAACGACGTATTTATGAATGTAGGGAGCAATAAAATCCGGATTAATTCATCGCTACCATTGTATTAATTGATTACATTGGTAAAACTGTACTAACCGATACCACGAATTTTATTAAGATTGCAAAAAATAAATAAATAAATGAATAAAAATCAAAAGTTCGTATATTTTTCCCGCCAGAAACTCCAACTGGCTTCCCTAAAATGTACTACCTGATTTAAGACATTCTTTCTGAAACCAATGTCAGAAGAATTATAATACTAACGAAATGTTATGAAATGAATAGACTGGTTGTTTTGTGTCGATTTTTAAAAGGTGTAAACATTTTCATTTCGGCGTCATATTTTTAAAATAAAAACTATATAATATCTACTATCAACTCATCAAACATATCTCTTTATCTAAATTTGTGTTAAAATATATTATATTACAATCTTTTTGCAAAATCCAGCTCTAGATATATCAACTTTCCTGTCAGTAGGCGTGATCCATTAAGACCAAACTTGAACGCGTATTACATTCAAAGGAAATATCCTTCTATTTATAAAAGTTGCATGATATATGGATGTTCATTAGTTCTGAAGTAGTTAGCTCAACCTGATTTATCAAACTTTGCAAAAATACAGAGATGGCTAAATTAAATAACAAAACAAGTTAATTTGGCAAATCTGACCACTAAAACCAACCTACCGACAACTGTTAGTTCTTCATATTCTTGTTTAAATGGATTTTCTTTCAGCGATTCGTAGTTGTTTCTGTAAACATAACATTGAGACAAAGCATGTTTTAACAAAAATTGTCAATTAGTGTTTTCAGATAAGTTCTTGACGACATGTAAAACACAATACATCAATCGACATTGTCTAATAGTCTTAGGAAATGTCGCGTGATAAAGTCCGATAAACGATACCAAATAATTATAATTCGGTTACAAATCATTATATACAATTCGTAACTTTTAATAATAGGGGAACTGGTATTTATAAAATTCACAATCCCTTTAAAGGTGACAGCAAAACGAAACATTATGATAAATAAGTATTTATTGTGTTTTACCTGGATTTAATGTGAAGTGATCTTACCTTTCCTGTTCAATACTGACATCAATGTCATCTACAATCATAAAGAAGTCATTTTAATTGCATCATTTATCAATCAGGAAAACAAAAAATGATAGTTGGACAATATTTACTATAAATATCATAATTGTGATATGTAAATGAAATGTACACTTTATCTTATTGTTTTAAAGCAAATGGAGTGTAAAGTAACGATTACGATGTGGTTGAAATTCCTTCCAAAAATATCATCTACGTTACGGCATTTAATCTGAGATATATTAAATATCTAATGCACAAATGCAAGGATGATTTAATTCGTTAAACGTTCGATTAGAGTACGCACCTCCGGAAAGGCGCTCGTATGTAGAAGCTGGCTGAATTTCGCACGGATTCAGATCCTGGTAATGGGACTGACTAAGGAGGGTGTAAAATAGATTAATAATGAATATCGGATGTATATGATAGTACCGTGATATATTTGCATGACTTTTAGAGAAGTATACAAACTGTTTAAAACCTACGCTACAATTACAATATCCAGTGTACTTATGTTTTATTTGATGCGAGTAATTTACAAAACATAAAACATTGATCACTTTAATAAGTTAAGGTGTAGATTACTGAAATTACCACTGTGTGAACGTTCACTTTCGTGTTACATTTTGATTGTTCTGGTATTTTCTAATATCAGGCCTCGACGTTTAACCTACTAACAGTGTCACTAAAAGAATATTTACTAATAGTACATTGATATATATTCCCAGTAAAACTGTATCGGAAATTCGATAACTTTGATGTACTTTGTTCTGACATAATTTGTCTATCGCTGTTTATAGTTACATCAGCATTGGCCTTTGATTTTTTATTTTTCTGTTGTACACATTACATCTTATCATTATGTGACATTTCAGAATGTTTTGCATTCTATATTATGAAATGACATAAGAATGAACGAACAACAGA
Organism: Ylistrum balloti; assembly: GCF_031769215.1. Classification (NCBI taxonomy): domain Eukaryota; kingdom Metazoa; phylum Mollusca; class Bivalvia; order Pectinida; family Pectinidae; genus Ylistrum; species Ylistrum balloti. Next base: position 38,551 of record NW_026783026.1, read on the forward strand.
ATTACTTGCGCAAAACGCATTCAGTAAAGTAACACTATAATAAAGCATTTACAAATGTGTCCATACCTGTCTTGATCACGATCTTTCACCATCGCTTAAAAGTAAAAAGAAAACAATGAGATAACACAATGAAAACAAAGTGAATCTGTGAAAGAATAGTAATATTTAAGGTAATGTAATAGATAAAACAATGAATGATAACACGTGATTGATATATTTATACCAGTCCGTGAAATGTTTGTATGGTAATTGGAGCAATAACACTGAATTCAATTGTCTCCTTCAATGATTCAATATAATAGAGTATGTACAATACACGTTGAAATGATAAGATGAAGTAACAGAAATATCAACTCTAACTTATTATATAGGGAACTTATTGGTAAGAAAACAACTCTAATCAGATATGAACGAAGATGACTACAGAAGTAAATTGATTCCAGCGAAGTTCTCTCTCAGAATATATAAGAAAGTTATCTAACCTCCCTCGGGCACGGCGACCTGTTTCATTTCTTGTCCACTGTGGTGTTGAAGGTTGTCTCTCCTCTGATGACTGAAAAAGATAAAACAAATATAGTCGAAGGGTATTGCTTACTCCAAACAGTCACACTCCATTGTATCTTCGTCCTTTACATTCAGTTTTTTTCATTTGCTACAATTACACAAAAACGAGGTGTTTGATTTAAAATATTAGATATTGTCACACGAAAGCATATGAGAAGTAGTAAATTTTACATCATTTTTGCGTTTTTGCGTCAATCATATTGATTAGAAATGAAGATGATAAACCCGTTTATTTTATGGCATATCATCTCGTCTTATATTATCCTACTTCTTTCACTCAATATCTGTTTCTTTTGTAGCATCCCAATTAGGCAATCGCAAGTCTTAGGGGTTATTCAACATTTGGTTGAAATATTTGACGGGTATCATTGTACTGGCTATAAGGTAAAAGGTAGCAGAACACTGGTTCCATACCGTCTGTGATAAAAAAGTAGAGAAGTACTGCGTGTACTACTGAATAATTCTCAAGAAAGAAAGTGCAAATTCAACTTTCATACTATAATGTGAATACCGCGATTCTATTGTTCCTATCTTACCATCCTGCCGATGATCGTCTATCTGTAACATACACATCAAAACCAGAACATAGTCACACATAAAGAAGTAAAACATTAATAGGTACGTAGTTTATTTTGGTTATACTTTATCCGATTTTACCTTTGTTAAAAAGTGTTATTCACTTGTGTGTCTTCTGTTACATCTTTAAATTATAGAGGAACATTCAATGAATGAAATAACTGTATACAAATGCGCTTCATTTCATAGATGTTGGTTCATCAAGCAGGCAATTATCCTTTAGGCATACTGTGATACTCACTTATTACAATGCTAAAAACGACCGCCGCTACAAATACAACACTACAGAAGACAGACACCGAAATCAGCGCAGTTCTAGTGGAATGTAGTTCTTCATTACATTTCTCTGTGCCTTTAAAATATAAGGCGAACGAGTTCAAATTAGTGTAACGAACAAACATTTAAATATATATCAAAATATATAATGTGCCCAAGTGAATTAATACGAAAGAGTCCTTTCTGCAAAATATGTATCCTTACATACCTATTGTTTTAATCTTATCTATCATATATCACATTAGAATTTGAGCAGAAATCTGGTACGTATAATATAAGAAATACCTCTACTAAAAAGTCCAGGGAAACGAGAATTGGTCAATACGATGTACTCAACCTCTTTATGATTATCATAAATAAATGTGTATTTTTTGGGATATTTCGTTAAAGGTAATGTTTATATATCCGATATCGTATGTAATTTTCACTCCAATGTTCAATGTTAATGGTATCAACTTACTACTGGTTGAAACGGTGATGAATATCTGATCACTCTGGCCAATGTCGTTTTGAGCATGAATTCGGATACTGTAAACCGTGTTCTCTTTCAGTCCATCTATCTTATATGACATGACGGATTCCAGGTTATCTGGAATTGCGTTCAATTCAGTGTAATTTTTGCTGACGTCAGATTTGTAGTCAATTACAAACGACTGAGTCACTCCTCCATTTGAACCCGGAATCCACTGCACTGTGATACTACTTCCGGTTACATCTTTTTGTAAAAGGTAGAGAGGAGGTGACGGTCGGTCTGTAAAAGCACGTGCCTTAATTTCAATAATTTCTGGATAATGTTCGATGAGCACTGAGTTTGCTTTTTTACAGATAAACAGAATCTGTTACCTGAGCCCTGTTACCCGAAATCGTTTTCATATTCAATTCATTTTAAATATATTTCTTTACGTTTAACGTGATAGATTTATCATTTAATAATGATATAGATAACATTATTACAAATAGCTTGTCACGCATCAACATGGCGTCCATTTTAATCAATCGAACAGCAAGCTGATTAGGACAATATGCTAGAGAACGAAAAATTGGACTGAGAGAACGCATCCGCTATTATTATTTCATAAACGCATTTTGAATTATACACAGACATACTTTTAAAGTAAACATACTACTGAAATAAAATAAAGAAAAATATGCTTACAACTTCCCCTAGAAAGTGTCTTATTTTGTTTTTTTCAATCGTCAAAATATTCATGTAAATGTATGTTTGTCACTGTAGAGTCTGTTTACTTATATCGGTTTATCAACGAGTGCTTTGATATTTTACATCTTTCATCAATTGTTTCCTTACCAAATGCACAAGTGTTCCTAATATTCACCTGTTTTGATCAGAGCTAAGGTGTGGTTTCTCGTTCCAAAACTATTTTCAATCATCACCGTGTAGTTACCGTAGTCTACATCCATGATATTCCTGATTATCAGTGTAGCAACATAACCTTTGACCTGTACATCGACACCATGAAATGACAGTAGGAGAGTCCTCTGATCTACAGACGTGAATGATCTGCCAGCGGGAAGTGATCCATCAGAACCTCCCGTGGTCCAGGTGACAGTATCTGGACTTACTCCTGGTCTGCTGTAAAATTCCACCTCCAAAGTGACATTGTTCCCTATCTTTTCCTCTACCACTGTAGTGTTGGTAATAATCCCAGGAGGAGCTTCAATATATCAAAGTAAAATAATCACCAATAACAACGACAGATCAATCAGACACAAATACCACAGCAGTTAATACGTCGTCATGTGCTTATTTTGTACGTGCACTAGAATGAAATCCTATCTTGGAACGCTTGACAAAATGATTTTTTTTTCTAGAAAAATGGAGCTTGTAATCAACTCCATACCACCCATAAAACAAAAATGTAAAAAAAGACAAAAGGTTGAATTGATGTTTCCTTTCTTTTCTTTTAAATGAAATGTTTAGCACAACTGGAAAATCACCTAAATGATTCCTGATCGGAATCGGGGAAATGTCTCGAGTTGATAAATGTTCGTTTGGTTTGAATTTTCATATCTGCATCACATAAACAGAGAGGTTCTTACGAATGATAACAATGAGTTTCAATTTCACTTCACTTGATAAGTATGTCGACAACTCAATCTCTGTGGAGCGAAATCTTTACTATTGCAATTCATAGAACGGATGTAAATACAGCTTAACATGATATTAAGATAGAATTGTTTTAATCCGATGAATACAGTACAGAATTTAATACAACACTGAGCATGACATGTTTGGAGAAAACAACTAAATTGCTTGATGTACATGTACCTTCTACCACAAAGAAGACTGATTCGGACGTATATGATTCCGGGACTGGAATGTTATTTGAGGCTGAACATATGTAGTAGCCCGTGTCTTCATACCGATGTGTAGTCCCAGGGTCAGGTAGGGTTAGGATAGATTCTTTAGAACTGGATTTTCCAGTTAACTGACGTATCACTGTACCATCCTCCGCCGTGTGTTGCCACTGTCCAAACTGGTATATGGCCGGGTTTCCATCTGGGGTACATGTCAATGTCCTACGGAATGATGTGTATGTGGCGTTGGTGTAGCTGATATGTACGTCAGGAGGGTCTAAGAATAAAATTTGGTGGCGATATTAATTACCATTTTAAATAAATTATTAAACGTAACAGATTATCCATCAGTGATATAAAAATATGGAAGTAGGTATATCTATTAATCTATTCTCGTATTTTTCATGTCGTCTTTTTTCAAACTGAAACCCCTTTTTGATACAAACAAGGAAAATTTAGTTTATTTTTAACACTCGTGTCTCTTACTATTTGATTATTTACATCAAGTTTCATTTTAAATAACTTCAACAGTTTAGCCCTTCATTACGCACACCTTGAAATACCGTAAAACTAATGCGACTATAAACTTTAAGATCCATAGCCAAGAAGGTAATGATATCACATATGTAAACTCCGATGTAAACAGCTGTATTACCCATAGTAAATATGTGAAAGTTATCCTCAAAGGATGTACGGAATGTTACCGTTTCACGTGTATTGACCTGACGTGCGACTGTGTTAGAGATGATATTCTTACACAATATTGTTATAGTCCGTCGTTCTGATTCAGTCCCTCCAGATAAGGCCCGGTTACTGGCTCTACAGTACACAGACTTCCCATTGTCCTGACGACTGACTCGGAGAGAGAGTGTTGACGTCACGGTGTAGGTTTCTGTAGCAATGTCCATGGCCTTGACCTCTGTTGGATTACTTGACTGCCATGTTCCCCCAACATTCCACTCAATGTCGGCCGCCGGTCTACTTCCTGTAGACTCACACACTACCTGTAGGTCTGTGTTCTCTGTCTGGGACATCTGGCCAGATATAGTAGACTGTCTCGGTTTCACTGTAATTTAGAGTTGCTTTTTATGTGAGAATGTTCAACGTTTTTGGAATTTGTCATTAAGCTATGACTGAGAAACCTGATTCACTTAGATATACTGTATTTCTATTTACCCCGATTTAAACATGTAGTTAGTTGTACCCTACTTTATATATGTCTGCGCCACCTGTTTCATCGAGTACGTGTTTCCATTCTTGTGGAAAATCAGAATTACTGTTCAAATCATTCTTAATCCAGAAATGTTATTCTCTTGTTTCAGCGCCTAAAACCAATTTGTATTAACCAACGTAGTTTACTGCTGCTAAAAAGATTAGTTTAGACATCATAATCTATCGATTTTATACAAAAAAATATAGGAAATTTAAACATCATATGCCTGATATTTCTTCCATTTATACCATACTTATGCTAAAAAATGTAACGAAATAAATATTCAGCATCATAAATTATGAAACATTATTGAGAACAGTCTTGCTGTCTTAACTCTTCCCATGAGCTCTTTGCCTTTGACCATATTTACTGATGAATTTGGTCTTAATTATTGAGGGAGTTAATGTTAGGGCTTGCCAGGTCTGGATTACTAGACTGCCGAGTACACACAATATATATACTCAAAGTCTAGGTACATCAACACCCTATTGATAGGACTGGTCAGTACTGGTCTACTTGACTGACCTGGGAACAAAATAAATACTTACAATCTAGGTATATTATCACACTGGTGGTCTGAGAACTGGTCAGGGCCGGACTACTGGACTGACATGTATACATGGTTCTATCGTCAGCTCGGGTGAAGACCTTTCTGTACTTGACTACATTGGCTGCTGTCGCAAGGATGACGCCATCTTTAATCCACGACACATTGGATGATGGAGTACCCTCACGTGCATTACATGTCAAGGTCATACTTACATCCTCCGTTCCTATTGTTCTGTTCTGGCCGTCAACACTGTCCGTGTTATCTATTTTAGGGAAATTTGGAGGAACTGAGAGAGAAAAAATGAAAGCTGAGGCAATAAGTTATTCATAATCATGGTCGATTATGCATACTAGTGTTTTAGCAAAATAGGATGGGAGTAGATTAATTATGACTTACATTTAACGAAGAAGACTAATTTAATCTGAGTTAAAATATCAGATTCTTCTAATGACGCTAATTTTGAAACACCGCCATAACGTAATAGTTAATAATTCAAAGAAAACACAAATATTGTCTTAAAATATTATTATTGTCTTAAAACAATCTGGTAAACACTGTATTACCAATCTTACATAACTTATTGTACAGTAGTTAATGATAGAATGTGTCTGTATTACCGATCTGACATAACTTATTGTACAGTAGTTAATGATAGAATGTGTCTGTGTCTGATAGTCCAATGATACATTGGTATTCCCTGACATCTGACAGTTGTACATTGCTGATCTGTAGGCTATAATGTGTCTGTATTACTTCTCTGATATAACCTACTGTACAGAAGTAGATGATAGAATGTGTCTGTATTACCAACCTGACATAACTTACTGTACAGTAATAGATGATAGAATGTGTCTGTATTACCAATCTGACATAACTTACTGTACAGTGGTAGATGGTAGAATGTGTCTGTATTACCAACCTGACATAACTCACTGCGCAGTAGTAGATGATAGAATGTGTCTGTATTACCAACATGACATAACTTAATGTACAGTAGTAGATTATAGAATGTGTCTGTATTACCAATCTGACATAGCTCACTGCGCAGCAGTAGATGATAGAATGTGTCTGTATTATCAATCTGACATAACTTACTGTACAGTGGTAGATGATAGAATGTGTCTGTATTACCAATCTGACATAACTTACTTTACAGTAGTAGATGATAGAATGTGTCTGTATTACCAATCTGACATAACTTACTGTACAGTGGTAGATGGTAGAATGTGTCTGTATTACCAACCTGACATAACTCACTGCGCAGTAGTAGATGATAGAATGTGTCTGTATTACCAACATGACATAACTTAATGTACAGTAGTAGATTATAGAATGTGTCTGTATTACCAATCTGACATAGCTCACTGCGCAGTAGTAGATGATAGAATGTGTCTGTATTATCAATCTGACATAACTCACTGTACAGTGTAGTTAATGATAGAATGTGTCTGTATTACCAATCTGACATAACTTACTGTAGAATAGTAGATGATAGAATGTGTCTGATAGTCCAATGATACATTGGTATTCCCTGACATCTGACAGTTGTACATTGCTGATCAGTAGGCTATAGATTCCGTTCTGATTGGTAACAGCGAGTCTCGTCTTTATTGAGTCTGCTAGGCTCGGGTTGATTTGTGTTCCGATGGTGTAAACAAATCCAGTAGAAGTGACAGACCACGATGTACTACCACCAGTATCAGGACATTGTAATGTTACTGTTCCTCCCTGTCTGGTGTGTACTGGACTGGCTGATGTCACACCTTCAGAATTCGTCAGGATGCAAATAGAAACAAAACTGAGACTCTGGAATTGTTTTGTCTTCTAGATGATAATAAGTAGAACTTAGGCTATTTATAAGTCTGTGTTTGTTGTTGGTTTACGTCAATTTCATGTTATGTGTTATATATCGGTATACATCGAAATTTATTTTTTTTCTATTTGACAATATTTAAACATTGTTTTGTTGGTAAATCGTTATATATCGTACACAAACTCGTTCTATTATTAGAGGTCTGTTGCCAAAACACCAATATTTTAATTATCGATGTATATGATGCTTTATAATTTAAGTGTTTTGGGATTACAGTAGATCATAATACTGTGTATTTAATTGCTTTAACGATGTTTTGAAAATAGTTTATTTCTAACTACATGTGAAATCCATGGATACCGATTATTCAGCTTTGCCATATTTGTAAATGTAAATAATCTAATGCACGATTATCGCATTTCAAATATGTACATGTATATATCCTAGCGTCCTTGGACTGAAACTTTCCTGTGTGACACATCCTTATGCATACCTTGTACAATGACCATCTGTAGATCCATTGTCCCGTCAACCATACATATATATATCCCGATGTCAAGCGACTGGAACTTTGTAAATGAGAGTGTATAACTCCCTCCTGTGTGACTCGCAGATATCCGTGATTTAACAATGCCAGAAAGATCAGCTTCAGCTGTAGTTCCTGTGACATACAGGGTACCTCCGGGTCCAGTCCAGCTAAGAATCGTAGCCTGGTCATCAGCCGGACAGGTCAATGTGACGGGGGTGTTAATCTGGATATATACTGGTGTGATGTTTTGGCCTGAAATTGTCAAATGATTTCTGCATGAGAATTTTTTACAAATGTATTAGAAGGTATATGACAGTCTTTTTTTTTAGAAAAGTTCAGTCTTAAGGCCATCAATTGCATTGATAGATTGATATTAAACGGCAAATCTATTAACATTATAATACAGGATATGAGTCAAATATTTGGTTGGATTTAGTCGTAACGAATTCTCCATTAGATTAGCACCATTGTGTTGGATTCTCCAAATAGAGGTGAGAAAGCACCATTCATCATTGTTTATTTGTTAAACAATTGTACTATTTTGGCTGATCATCTGTATATCATTATTACCGTTCGTTCTAATATATATCATGAGATATTTATAGCATATATGACATACATACATATATATAGAAGTACCTTAAAATGCTGTATCCATAAGATATTCGAAAAGAATAAAATCAACACAACAACTGTATTCCGCTAACGTTTTCAGGCCTAACGGCCATCTTCAGAATGTTTGCCTGAAGATGGCCGTTAGACCTGAAAACATTAGTGGGATACAGTTTTGTTGATTTTATTCTTTTCAAATATTTATATATATATATGTGTGTGTGTGTGTGCGCGCGCGCGCGCGTGTGTGTGTGTGTGTGTGTGTGTGTGTGTGTTTCCGACAAACCGTCGGCATAAGGGTAGAAAATTATGACATAATAGGGGTGGGTTTTTTTGCCCTCTTGAAGTTTGAGAAGGTTTTTCTTACCTTCTGATAGCAGATGGTCAGCTGTTACAGGCATCTCTTTTGGGCATATGCCGATAGCAATTGTCTTATAATTATTGATAGTTAATGTGTTGATTCGAGAGGAGGGTGTAAGTGGGTAATGCACGTTTAAGGTTTCATCCGAGACCAGGTCTTTTCCCCAGTTTCCCGGGACAAGGCTAATTTTTGCAGAATCCCAGAAACGAAATAAATAAATAAAGGTAATTAAGATGTTGATTTGGAATTAATCATTTGCCAAAATTCGATGTGATTCGTAACAAGAATTGGCAGATTGACTTTTGAAATGCAGGACTAAAACACAGCTAAGCAACGTCGAGTCAATAGTCGGGTTATACATAATTTATTCTGCTAGAGTTTTATAGAGTAAATAAAATAAAAGTATATAACATCCCTGTCAGTACTTAGAGGATGCTGGCCACTAAGTCAAGTATGTTTATATCGATTTGAAGAAAACATTATAAAGCATGCTATAACTAATTCAATAATTGAGCTATCTGTCATAGGCGTATGACACATGTGGAGCTGTTGTATATATAGTGTTACTTATGTGTATCACTGTAGCTAAAACACAGATATTTAATACAGGGAGACTGTACGAGGCCGCAAATATAATATAACATGGTAAAGAAATAAACTCAGCTGTTAATTTTGTTATTTGGCTTGGTGTCGAAATCATTTAAATGTTTTTTGTTGTTTGTGCAACATTTAACATATCACGTCACACATATTAGAACTAGTCTTTACTAGCAGACGATATTTGTTTTTGCGGGAGTACTATAACATCTACAGGTTTTTTTCAACAGTGAATATGTAGCACGTTGGTCGTAACCTACTTAGCCGATTATGTGGATGGTTGTCAGGTATGGCGTTCAATTAATTTGAGAGTCATTATCAATAAATAGATAGAGGTTGATTTGACAAACATATCAAATTATCATTATAGTTATTGTCGTTATAAGATGACATCAACTGACGATAAACCACGTACCTTGTACAACAACGTATGTTACAGTAATTATCAACAGCATAGAGAGGAACATGGTGGTCCACCTATCTACCATGTTAAATTTCCGTGTTAATTCAACGAGGAAGTTTAAATGCTGTGCTAAATATAACAACACATTGTTGACATTTGTGTGTGAAAACAACTCTGAAAGTATTGTTCAAAAAGTCACCGTTATAACTTTGTTATCCAATATTACAGTACTACTTTGTCGCGATATGTACCATTACTCATTTGCCATCATATATACTACTATAACTTTGTCACCCTATGTACCATTATTACATAATCGTCCTATGTACCATTATTACATAATCACCCTATGTACCGTTATTACGGTGTCCCCTATGTACCATTATTACTTTGTCACCCTATGTACCATTATTACTGTGTCACCCTATGTATCATTATTACATAATCATCCTATGTATCACTATTACTTTGTCACCTTATGTATCATTATTACATAATCACCCTATGTACCAATATTACATAATCACCCTATGTACCATTATTACTGCGTCACCCTATGTATCACTATGTCATTATCACCTTATGTACCATAACTATTTTGTTATCATATATACCATTATCACTTTGTCACTCTATATACTGGTATTACTTTGTCACCTTCTGTACCATTGTTACCTTGTCACAGTATAAATGAGTAAAACTTATGATTTTCTGTATCATTAATACATCGTCAAGATGCATATGATTTCGTGTAATTACAAAAATATGTTATTTAAATCAAAACATCACCAAGTTTTTTTTAATCATTTTATTTTCTATTTTTCTATAAGAGCTTTACAAATAAAATTGTGTAAACTGATCTACAAAAAAAAGTATATCGGATGTACATAAATACATAATGTACACTAGCAAGCCTTCAAATAAAGCAGGTATTTATGTAAATTCTAACACCGGGTTTGACATCAAAGGAAACAATTTGACGTCAGTATATGCAAATGTTTTTACAAAATCATTTAAAATAACAATTTTTTTAACATTTTAGGCCGCAGACATTTTAAGCTCTTAATCGTTTAAAATTTCGTTTCGTTATATTCTCAATCCTTCAAGAGAGCGTGAAAATGAGTAGCAAACAATCAAAAGATAAAAATGTTATATAAACTTATTACATATAAGTATAAAAACAAAACAGATATATAACCATACGATGAACCGCTGAATCAACTCCAGTCGGAATGTTGCGATATTAATCAGCCACTGTATACAGTGTTTGTATGGTAATTAATGTTTAGGACAATTACTATCAGAAACAGTAAGAAATCATATGTTTATGATTAAAACAGAAATTCATCTAAAAGTTCTATATGATCTTCACTGATTTAATATAAAACTAAGGGAGACAACATTATAATACAGATTATACAGATTTGGGTACAGATTTACCTTAGATGACCTGAATGAACACACTAAAATCAGCAGGACTGATTAGGAATCAATCAACACACAAATCATTTAAGTGTAATAATATAAACATGTATTTATCATCTTTTGAATTTTATCGACAAGTAATTTAGCAACTTATTTTTTAAACTTAAATAATTGTAAACCTGACAGATAAATTTAGGAAACTAGTTTTTTTCTGTTTTGTTTCAACAAGCCTTTGCGAGTACAAATGAGGAGTCTTATAAATCACAAACCAAATGGAATTGAATATGCAAATGATGAAGAAAACAATAATTTCTATGATAAATATTTCAACTGTACATCTGAGGTTGTTATTGTTCAGGCACAACACAATCTGTAAATATGTAACGTCATAGCATTTTCTATGGCAACGTCACAGTAATCTATATTTACACATAATTATATATATATATAACGTTACTATCATTTTACACTAGTGTAATATAGTATATTCATCAAAGACAAAGTCAGTCATGGGATTTCATCATAAAACTGATAATGCATCTATTTAAAAAGACATCTATTTACTTTTATAAAAGTAATGTATAAAAATGTTTATTCACTGTTACATATTACACAATGAATGATTAAATCTGTAAAGTCCCCGCTGATTCTTAGAGATATCAACTAAACATTATTTTTCAAAAATAACAATCAGTTGAGCAGGTGCCATCACCAGCAAAAAACAGTTATTCAATGTACGAGAGGGAACCAGAGAACAAACTCAGTATGTAAAGGCAGACTTGTACATGTAATCAAAAAACCTATATTCGGACACCAGTGTAACTTGTCATGTGACCTGTTAAAAATCTCACACAAATACATAATATTTGTGTTAATACATCAGACTTATGTAGTATAAAAAGATATCGATGTAGCTCATAACACGATGTTTATTTGCATTAAAATGACTGCAATAAACATCTCGCCATCACTTTTCATGAAATTCATTCAGATTAGTAAAAAATCTTAGTGACAACAATATATACAAACTTCCTTTCATACATATGTAATTAAGGTGGTGTGAATCCATCACTTTTATCTAAAATAACGTGTTTTGAGTAAAACGCAGTATATCTTAAATATCGATATAAGGTTAAACACACTACAAACCAAGCATCTGTGAGACGTGATTAATTATCGAAAGTACACCTTTCAATAAAAACTAGAATGGGTTGTTGTTGTTCAAATTCCCTGGCATACATTACTACTCATATTTCAAGGAATATATATATATATATAGATAGATATTATATACTTGCTTATTATGCTATATCATTCATGAGTGAAAAACAATGTAAATGAATGACTTAGCATTTTAAAGATAGCAATGAATGATAGGTGGGTGTAGTATTAGTGTATTTTTTAACAAACATCATAAGAGTATTCCTATTCCAAAGAAAAACAAATACATTGACCCTTTTTTTAAAGTTACAATGCAATATCTGTAATGTTGAAATGAATATTTCAAATATTTCACTAAAAAGAGATATATATGGAATTAGCATAACAACCAGGTACTTGATGTTGTTGTCTAAATAATCTAGTTTTGCCTCTATTGTTCATTTGATACTGGTGTCATGTCCAAAAGTCCCTTGTTTACGGCCTGAGTCAATGAACCATCTGTAACAAACAAAACACAGAATGATTATATTATTATGTATGGTAGCAGAAAGCTGTGTATAAACAAGACATTTATTTATTAGATCCTTTTGTGTGATACTTCGTTAAATAATGATAAAAGAAAATATCAATACCTGACCAGGATCACTCATCAATCAAAATTCAATAAAACTAAGGCATAGTCTGACTGGAAGACAGATTTACACTGAGACTCTTGAAAACATACAATGGAATAATGCCATAAGTTTCAGAATAGTGTCCTCTACAAAATACAATTCAGGAAAACTAGGCCAAAGAGACAAGAAGACTCTTGAAAACATACAAGTAGATAAGGCCATGTATTTTGGCCATCTGTTTCAACGATAACATCCGACAGATAATTCATCGTAATCCAAATATGCTAGGTCACGTTCTCTAATGATTACAACAGATACAACAACGGAATCAACAGGCATGGATGAAGGTAACAAACATTAAACATAACTAGTTTCACTTCGCACAAAGAAACAGAATATTTCTAAATGAGATCACTATGACCATCGTAATTTTTTTCCTTAATCAATATTAAACCTGCATCTCTTGAATCCGTGTTTTCATTTTGTCTGTCAGTAAACTACATTTTTCGCGATATTTGAAAAAGCACATGCATTTGGAATCAACAGTAACAATGTAAACACCCAAGGATCAATTCTTACATAACAAATGTGTTTATCTCTTGATGCAAAGCAATGCTATATATGGTTATGGAGTGGGGATTTCAATTATTTCATAGATATAACCAAGAAATTGAGTCCAGATGGTTTGGGCCACACCCGACAGCCAGTTCCTACATTATGAATGTGTTTATCCCTTGATGCTTAGCATTGCTATCAATGGCTATGGTTTGTGGTTCTCAACTGTATCAAAGATGTAACCCAGATACTATGTCTCAAGGCGTGGGTCCTGAACCCAGTCATTTGGTAGCAAAGTTATTTCTTACTTTATCAACATAGAGAGTAACGTATAGTCAAATCCTTTCAACAAATTGACATTTTATGCAGTGAATAAAATATAAGTTATAGGTGAAAAGGTATAAGTCTATCAGCATGAGAAGAAATCTGGGTAACAGACTAAATAAACATGTCAGCTGAATGTATGTTTCTCTGCTGTGTTTATCACCTTCTAAGCAATCAGTGTCATTTTGCAGCAGGGATTTGATATGATGTATTCGCTAGCGGATACCTCACTCAAAAACATATCGGAGGCCTGCTTCTTGCCAGGGCAAGCGGGTTATGCTTCTTTCCAAAAACCATGACACCACAGATCAACTACATAAATTGGGTGCAGTAATAGATAACGAACAACCAAATTAAGCTGTCACAAATAGAATGTTGTTACATGGTTTTTAAATGAGATATAAACATGTATCTTGTGGAAAATAATGACCACCATTCACCTAAAATAGTAGAATTCAGTCCTATTGATTGGTATTGCCCATCAAGATTGACTGTAAACTTTGCATAATATTTTTGGCCAGGTTAATGAGATGTTTCATATTGTGGAGTAATGTCACAAGTGTAGCTGTTGGCATCTGAGTCAGCACACCCTGTATTACTTGTTTTGATACATACTGGTGATGAAGCTGAGGCAACCACTACAGTACCTCCATTCACGGGCTGCAATATAAAGATGCAATATCAAAGAGCTATGAAGTGAAGATGATGGGCTAATTCTTGCTGTCAATTTTGATAAGTAAAATGTTCCTATTAATATTCAATGTTTTCTTATGCAGATTAGCAATAACAGCACTCCCATATAAGCAAAAGGCCTAAGGGCCCTACAACACTTATACAACTAATTCAGCTGTTCATTCATTTACCAAAGAATTTCATATATGACAGATTATTTTTTAAATAATTTCCCTATTAGGCCTTGTGGTCAAACAGAAATCAGATTCACCATTCATAATGAGAGGTCCACAGGGCCTGTATCACTCACTTGCTTTAGTTTGCTGATTGATTTTAAGAATTAGCTCTATTTCCACTTTTGGACCCGGGCACCCCTCCAACCCCAGGGTCTATGATCAACCAATACAACAACTTGCTTTGCTGTTTGCCGCTGCCCTGCTGCCCAAGGAGACCAATACCCACCATGCCACAAATTTTATTTCCTGTCATCCAAGAATACTTAACACCAAACAGAAAAACATTCAACAGAAGAAGAAGGACTTTTTAGAATTTGCTCTATTTCCTGCTTAGAACCAACTCTCCTGTGCTATAGAGGGCCACAAGACCCATGATCTGTACACTATTGAGTCTCCTTTACTCAATAATACTTCAGACCAAATTTGGACAAATTCTAATCATTCCTGCAAGAGGAATAGGATTTAAAAGAATTTCATATATTTCCCATATTGCCCCCCACTCAACCCCAACTTCTGCCCTAGGTGACTGAGACCAACTTTTCATACAAAAGTATTCCCAATCCAGGAATGCAGGAGTAGGATTTTAAAGAAATTGCTCTGTGTACCCTACACACTACTTCAACACTGTGCAAGATTTCTCGACTATGTTTCTTTCTTGACGTGTGACAGGTTGTCTACATTCGTGTATTACTGGTATATATTTGTGGTCAATTGTAGTGACAATACGGACTTCGGTGTCAGATGATCTGAAAGCAAAGGGAAAAAATTCTTTCAAACAGTCAAAGGACACTTCATTTGATACAGCATCCTTAATATCAGGCATCAATGTTTCAACCATAACTAAAAGCATATAGCTGAGATGATTCAAGCTCTCCTGAGTATGTTATTTAGATTATCCATCAACAAATAAATCAAAACAACACTTACCACAAATGACAAGTCAAGCGTCACAGCTGGAAATGCACAATTCACTTGGATGGTCAAAATGTTTGCATTACTGTTACCTGATGACAATGTTATATCAGTCACCGATTGACTTACTGCAGGTAAGTAGGTATGGCTGAAATACACATTTAACTTTTCAAAGTATCAATATTTGCTAATTTCTTGCTTTCTTTTTGTTCAACTCTGAACTTCATAGATTTCTTAAAACTTGCATGATAAAATATATCTCTATCTTCTTCGAAAGGTTTTGGCAACCAAATTTTTATGCAAGAGTGAGAAATACCATGGGATGACCAGTCTAACATGTAAACAGTAGTGATACTTCTCATACAACACCTTTTAAAATTTTACAATACCCTTGATTGGCAGTAAAACATTCTGCTTGAACTAAGTACTATATGTTGTTCCTAATTTTTAAAATATTGAAGCTTATTTATTAAGAAAATTTAAAATCAATTTGATTTTTTGTTCTTTGATTATAGGCATGGGTTTGAGTTGACCACTGTCAGAGAGTATGCCAGTGATCGGCAACATAAAGAAAGGTGGTGGTTGTGGAAAGAATTAGGCAATTTGATGTCAATATGGAATTTGTACAACGTACGAGACATGGGAATATCACAGGATAATCTGTGTAAACACAGTCATGGGTACTGTATATGAAACCCAGAGAAGATTTTACAATTTCAGCACAGTAGCTGACGAGAGCATGCCCCAACTGACTATTGAAATGTCTGCCTAGCCATTTCTACATATATTACTGAATTCATGGTGTTATATCTTGGTCAATACTTGGCCAATCCCATTCTTAGACACACATTGGAAAAATAAAACATTTTCCTAAGGGTAATGAATGTGTTACTATGTATAAATTTAAAACAAGGAGCCCATGGAGCAACCTCTGAGGTAACAAGTAAAATACCATCTACCTATCTGTCTCCTATTTCCCCCATTTCTTTCTTTCTTTCTTTTTTTTCAAATCAACTTACATGCACTTTTTTATTAGTTACTCCATCTGCTTTCCTTCCTATTTGAGATTGGTGCCATTTTTCAACTCTTGTCCTGAAGTACAAATTTTCAATTTGATGGGGCTAATTTTTCTTTGGGTGAGTTGACAATTCTTGGGACTCTTTGACCACAACTTGGGATGGTTTTTTGTCTGCTGTAAAGGGCCTCAGTGTCCATCCACCAAATGTATTATTGCGACACCTAAATTTACACAACAGCTCTCCATTTAAATTTATAACTTTATATTTGTTTTATGTTCTATGTGTGTGGTGTGGTCTATGTGATATTTGTTTCTTGGTGAAGGGGTTGTCTCAAAAAAATTGTCCATACTGTTGCTTATACTTCATTGATCATATATATATATGAATACATGTGTGTGACTTGTACGAGAGGTAGAATGATTAGCTGTGTAACATGTGTTTTTGTAAATAACTGCTAGAAATAACATTTTACAACAATCTCGTATAAATTGTAGGTGGTCTTCTTGAGTAAAGT
Organism: Ylistrum balloti; assembly: GCF_031769215.1. Classification (NCBI taxonomy): domain Eukaryota; kingdom Metazoa; phylum Mollusca; class Bivalvia; order Pectinida; family Pectinidae; genus Ylistrum; species Ylistrum balloti. Next base: position 55,793 of record NW_026783026.1, read on the forward strand.
TACGTTACAACCGCACTAGGCAATAATCTCATTTGACCCGTTAAGTATGGCCAGGTAAGCTAAGTTGCTGAATGAAACACTTTACTAAATAATTAAGATAACATTGTTTATTTGATAATTAAGTTCCATACTTACTTAGAACTGTTATGTTTTTTCTCCCAGTGTCGGTCCCATGTGAGCTTGTCCATTCACCTTGATCTGTAGTTCTTGAGACTGATGCGACAGCAAAGGTGGTTATTCCATTTACCAAATCTTGTGTCAATCCTGTTGTGCATCCTACACTTATGCCCCCAAGTGGAGCTAAACAGTTCCCAGCCAGTGATTAATCTGGCCTATTCAGAGACATTCCTGTTGTTATTTCATTTTGCAAATATATTTCTAAGGACTGTCCTAATTCTGCATTCTTGTTCAGTGTTATTGTTATTTCATCAGCTCCAAGTGTTTGATCTGGAAATGTTGAAATAAAAATCAAAGCATTAAAACATTTAAATGATGACAATTCTGTTTTACCATATTTTCCAGCCTACAAACTGCATCCAAGTATAAGCTGCAGAACTGTTTTTAGCATTTTTATTCATTTGACCCACGTATAAGACACACTGGGATATAAGTCACACCCTTTCTTACAATATAATAACCGTTATGTTGACCAAGTTTGTTGATATAAGACAGTCAAAGGCAATTTATCAATACTGTCAGTGAAACATTTAATTTAAGTTTTCAAATGAATTATACACAGATATTCCTTGATTTCATTGACGTGATCCTAAAATGTAAAATAGCCATTATCAGTCTTGTTTGGCATGGGAACCTTTGCACAGGTATAGGGACTGTGGATACGGTACTGTTTACTCAACAATATTGCCATCGGTGTCTGTACTGTTAAATATTAGCGAAGGCCCATGTATGCTAGCAAAATTCATATAGCCCCATAATATTTCTTGAAAGTTACACAAAGTCCTTCTTATCGTAAACAAGCATGGCGGTATGTTCTAGAATTTGACTCAGTGATTTATCGATGCCATGATGCAATAGGCAGCTATGGCTTCCGAAGCAACCACAAAAAAGTGCAGGAGATATTATTCTGAATCATATTAAAGGTATGATTAATTAAATCCATGAGAGAGTTATTTTTATTTCAATCTTAAAATCATCCTGTATATGGTTGCAAATGACCATTCTAGATTAGCTGTTTCAGTCATAAACACATGATGGTCAGGTACTCAAAGAAGACTTGTACTGGTGTACTGGTATCCTTGGTTAAAATCATTATTTTTAATTCTTCCTGGAAATGTGACATGTCACAACAACCAAAATTATCAGGGTGCGAGGTCACACAGGTCAATATGGTCGTTCTGAAATACATATTGGTGCGGAACCGATATCCAGACGAAACACTTTTTTTCTCTTCCCCCCATTCTGCCAATTTTTCCTCCATGCGCTGCATGCCCAAATGCCAAAAAAATAATGTAACTTATAACCAGGAAAATATGGTAGTCTCATCAGGTATGAAAATCTTACAATTACATGTGAAAAATAAATAAGGCCCAAAAACTATTTTAGCAGCGTAAAACATCCAGAATTTACTCTGCAAATATTGCAACAATGTATTTCAGCATTGCATAGCAACACTGATGACATTAACAAAGACAGAAATCTCCATCTTGTTTACCGTCTTGCTTATATTGGGCTAAATTCAACATGTATATAAACTGCTATCAGAAGATGATAAAATAATGATGAATCTGGGTATGTCACTTTTGCACTACCCTAAACGACGAAAGAATTAACCTAGCAAATGTATGTGTCATGTATAATTTGGAAGGAGAGAAAAAATTGCTTATTCGAGGCTGCAATATGCCCCTGGAAGCCAAAACCCATTGTTTGTACAAAATTTCAGTTTATCCTTCAGACCAAATTCAATCATTCCTACAGAAGGAGTAGGATTTCAAAGAATTCGAATTAACAATTTTCCCATATTGGGTCCACCCCTGGTTGTTGTGATCCGCCTTTTAAACAAAATTAATTCCCATTATGTTCAAAATAAAGGATGAGTACGATTTTGAAGAATTTGTTCCATTTCTTCTATGAGGTCCTGTCCCTCCCACCTCAGGGTGACCAATACACTACATCTACCCAATATTGATTCCTGTTCACACAGGGATGCTTCAGACCAAATTTGTTCAAAATCAAATTATTCCAACAGGAAGGATTGAATTTTAAAGATTTTGCTCTGTTATCATATTGGGCCACGTCCCTTCTGCGCTCCGAATGGGCCAAGACCCACCATTTATTTCAAATTTACTACCCTTCATACAACAATGTTACAGACCAAACTGAAAAAGAACTTCATTTCCTCTTTTTGGACTACAAATCCTGCCAGCAAAGGAGGCAGAGAGAGACCTGTAATTCATGCAAAAAAGACTTCCTTTCACCCTATGTTTCAGACCAAATCAGGACAGAATCCTGGCATTAATACAAAGGAAGTAAGAATTTGCTCTATTTCCCCTAGTTGGCACCACCCCTCCCACCGAAGGGAGTCAAGACCTACAGTTTCTACAGAACTCATTCCTCTTTGCCTAAGCATGCTCTACACCTGGTCTAAAAGTCCATGCCGACTGTTTATACAAAATTGTTTCCTGTTCATCCAAGGATTTTCCATGCCAAAATGGTACAAAATTTGTCTTTTCTGGTGTTTACTGGAAGTGTAAATTGCATTTTGTTGTTAGCACATCATGTTGAAATACAAAATGTAGTTTACAAACCAGTAAACAACAAATTATTTCTTAAATTGACAGTGACCCATGTTCATCAAAAATATAATCAGTGTTAATATCACAAATATATTGACATGTACACCATTGACATTCAAAATGGGTATTTTAACCAATTTCAACAACAAAGAGCTTCTAATACTCAATTCGATAAAGTTATGACCTGGATTTTTAGTAAATGCCATTTCCTTTTTCCTCGAAATATGTTTTCCTTAAAAACGATTAAATTCCAGTGACCTTGAAAACTTTGTCAAGATTCATCCTAGGAACCTGTCAGCCAAATACCATGCTTCTACGTCTTTTGGTTGGTCAGAATAAGTTGCTTAAAGGTTTTAAGTAGTGTGACCCCTGTGACATTGAATAAGGGTCTATCCTTCTATCCAAATGACAGTCGGTCAGCTGGTAATTGAGATCAAATGAAGAAGTTGATGCCTGACGGGCGCCACTTCATAACATTGCATTTTCTTGTTCATAATCTTTACATTCCAATTGATATATTCTTTTATTTGATACAAAACAAGGAGATCAGAGGTTTTAATGGTCATCTGATTATAAACACTTATATATGAAAGAAGCCATATAGACCTCACGTAAATTGCTCAACTACTCAACAGCTTACAAATACACTGTTGGCTCATAAAGACATTTTCTGCAAACTTTAAATCACATTCTTTATACATGCTACAACACATTACTCCAGGCCAATTGCAAGTTGAATGTTTTCAAAGATCTCAAATATTTTGACCCAATAACCTTGATTATAAGTCAAGGTCAATTGTTTGAATACATTCATCCACAGTCATGTAGATTCTTTTGCAATACTTTTAAAGATTTTAACAGAATTGCACCATGTGACCTTTAAAAAGAAAAAAAGATCAATCACATTAACACAATTTGTAACCCTTCATACTAGCATGCTACAGGCCCAATATAGGCATCCTGGACATTTTGGTTAGTGAGATGTTGTTTAAAAGATTTTGATATATTTAACACCTGTGACCTTGACAATAGGTCATAGATCAATAATATGAACAAACTTGGTAGCCCTTCATCCCAGAATGCTACAGTCTCTATATCGCAACCTGGTCCTTCTGGTTATTGAAAAAAAATTGTTTCAAATTTTTAACATAACTGATCCCTGTGACCTTGGAAGTATGTCAAGGTAATTAATTTTAACACTCTTGTTTGCCTTTCATTCCATCATCCTGAGGCCTGGGCCTTTTGGTTATTTAGAAGAAGTCATTTGAATGGCAAGTTTTCACATGACATTGGA
>NW_026783027.1:0-60018 GCF_031769215.1 Ylistrum balloti
CCAGGAACATATATTAAGAATTAAAACGTTGCATGCAGATAATGGCAAACCTCTAGAACGCAAATAATAAAAAGGGTGTCTACATCCTGCAATCTCGAAGACTGTACTAAAAATACACAAATAACCTTCACCTTTTCATAACAATTTAGAGTTAATAGATATAGTAGTACCAAACAATGTCACTAAATTATTTTTTGTATAAAAACACATTCAAAACCGCAAAATGGAGATAAAGTATACCTCGAACTAAATAAATAACTTGATTTTTATCATCCATGTCTTCACAGTTCTCTGGTGTAATTCACAAAAACATAAATCTACTGATATCTATACCTACAGTGGTTTGCTTTTATTTTCAAAGGATACTCTAAAGATACCGAGGGCGATAAATCTGACAACCTACATACTAACGCGTAGAGACACGGTTCTAAAATTTTAATTTAGGCAGTCGTAGGTAAAAGTAACAAGATAAAGTTTAATGATTCTGATTCTTTCAGAGTGTTTGAAGATAATACGATGGAAAACCTATCAGTATATTAATTTTGTATGTAACGAGTCATTTCACCCATCGTTTTATGTCTATTCTATCGATTTATTGATAGGCCTAATTCTATTGATCATATTTCATGATTAGAAATAGAAAACATTATCTATGTTGATTATAATACCGTATTATTACAGGAATTAATGGCTAATTGAACTTTTACCAGAGAAAAAAGATCGCTCCTGTGAAACATGGTAGAAAAACCAAGAGCTACCAATTGCAGCATATTATTTAATCTTATTGTGTTGATATTCAATCTTTTTATCAAATGTTTTCAAAATTATTCTGGAGAGTAGCAATGTGTAATTGATGCAAATCTAATTAATTAAAATGAAGGAGGACATATGACAATCTATTACCATGTACTAATCGAACAGTGGCATGGTTCAGAATATACACATGTACTTGACGCTGTCCTAATCTTAACTGATATAATGAAATTACGATATTTATTTAATTATAAGGCTGCTGCACCTCCCCCTCTAGATTTGGAATTTTCTGTCGGTCACTTTGAATTTTCCTCAGTCGCCCATTTGGCTAAAAAATCAACCTTTTTTAAGTCATCAAAGAGTGTGAGAAGGACGAAACAGATATATGATGCAGTTAAATTCATTGTTTTGTTCTCTTGTATTTCCCACTATATACTAAACAAAAAAAGAAAGGTAACACTGCTTTATTCTGTGATTAATTAATTAACCCCTTCATAAATCCTTACCAATCATGTACGAATAAAGTAATTGATCAGTTCTGATAAAACTGCAGTCATGGTTCATTATAAAACTTTGCGTTCAGTTGATTTTATTCGACTGTAAAGGACGCTGGGGTCCATTTCAAAGGTAACACCATTAGTAACGGGTATGACCACCGTTTGCGAAGTAAACAGCATTGCAGCGCCGTCGCATGGAACTCGTAAACCGGCGGATAATTCGAGGAGAGGTGTTGTTCCATTCAGCGTTCAAGCCTTGGGCCAGCTCCTGCAAGTTTGACAGCTGATTTTGACGTTCTCTCACGCGTCGCCCAAGAACGTCCCAGACATGCTCAATCGGTGACAAATCAGGTGATTTAGATGGCTAATCTAACAACTGTACGTTATTCTGCTGCAAGAAAGTTCTGCTCACGCGACTGGTGTGCGCTGGTGCGTTATCCTGTTGCAAAATGGCGCCAACGCCATGGCGTCTTAAGAATGGCAGAACCACTGGTCTTAAAATTTCGTCCTGATATCGAATACCGGTTAAATTGCCATTTAACTCAACAAGCCAGGTACGAGTCCCCACACAAATACCACCCCAAACCATTACACTTCCGCCGCCAAAGCGGTCCCGTTCTGCGACGCAGCAGTTCGCAAAACGCTCCCCTCGTCGCCTCCACACTTTGCGCCTTCCGTCACCGTGTTGCAGACAAAACCTGGACTCATCTGAAAACAGATCATTGTTCCATTGTCGTATGGCCCAACGACGGTGAACACGGGTCCAGTTACGCCGATTATTACAGTGATGTTGCAACAAATTGGGTCCAGTGTAGGGACGTCGCTCTTTCAATTGGTAGGCACTCAACCTGTTGCGAACTGTTTGGGGAGACACACGACGCCTAAACAATGTCCTTGTAGTCTCTACTGCGGTTACGAATCGATTGCGCAAGTGTATCAATCGTATACGACGGTCATCACTGGCGGTCGTTTTACGGGGTCGGCCGCTTCGGGGACGATCGGATGTTGACCCAGTTTGGTTTAAACGACTTACCAACTGGCAAATTGTCTTAACACTGCAACCAAAATGCCGTGCAACTCGACGGCGAGACTCCCCAGCCTGGATCAGGCCTGCAGCCCTTTCTCTCTGTACTTGTGACAGCCGGGGCATAATGATAAAGTTGATATATAGCAAGATTCGGTGATTTCCAAGTCCTAATGATCTAAGTAACAGTTGTCAGTTTGAATGTTTATGAAATTCAAGCGAAGATACAAGTTAGTCGCAGAATACAGACTTTCACGCTTGAATGATTTTGGTAACCCCCTTGGATTTTGTAATGTAAAACATTACCATTTTCTAATATTGCACAAACGTCATTTTTGTTTTCACTCATTTACAGGTATTCGCCAAGGAAACATGTTAACCTTTCTTTTTTTGTTGAGTATATGTATGTTTAAAGGTGCTATTCACTTGTGTGGCGTTTGTCCAATCGCTAACAAATGTGTGCTATTAAGAGACTATAAACAAATTACTTGGATACATTACTATTTCGTTTAGAAAATGTTATCCCTTCACGCTTGTGATATCCTGTAATATGATTTAGATCGTTATGTATGTCAGCCTTCCGATATAGATGGAAGTCCCTTGTAATTCTGAAAAGCTTTTTGATAGGTTTAGAAAGCGTGTTCATTACTCTGTTGTGAACGTTTTTTAAAGGGACTCGTGCTTGCCTTGGATAGGATTATCTTACCGCAATCGATATCTTTAAAAATATCATCGTTATCTGTTGAGGTGAGAAAATTTAATGAAAAGAACTTGCTAAAAGGTAGATAATATTTTGAATAGGTTTAATAGATACATCATTCTTGTATCAACAAATTTCACTTCATCATAGTCAATATGGTATGATGTTAAGTTGAATTTTGTCTCCTTTGTATTTTATTGGCAAAATACCGTGTTGCGATGATATCTGTTGGCTTAAAGTAGAACTTCAACAGATTAAAGTCTTTTTATCGTGTGTACCATTTGAATATGTCAATAAAATTTTGGAAAAATGAAATTGAAATTGTCAGTATATGTTACAAGAAATTTTGAACATGAATGTTTTTGTGATATTACATATCAACAAAATATTTTTTTAATGTTATTTTATTTTGACTATGTTGAATGTGATTGTGTTATATTAAAAAGTAAATATATAACCGTTGACATCTATTAACTACCCGTTGTCAGGATTGGTGATATGTAATATTCAACAAGATTTATTAGTTCAAACTTTTTTTTTAATCTTTTAATCGTTTCCTTTTTATGTTTATTTTCATTTTAAATGAAATAGACTATATTAAATGCTGTAGTTTTGTGTAAGTGTAAAGTCAATGATAGCAACTGAATGTCTTGAAATATTTCAAATTGTTTAACGTTGTGCTATCGCACCTACAATATAATGTTAAAAGTCTGCATTGAATTATCACTGAAGTTTTTTTGTAAAGCAAATTTTAAAATGCGTTTTCATGCAAAATGGCTGCTTTAATGTTTTACTTGCGAAATTTAGATTTTTTAGCTACAAACACGGGAAATTCGTTTTTTTTTTTTTTTTTTTTTTTGGTTTTTGTTTTTGTGTTTTTGTTTTTGTTTGTTGGTGTTTCTTTCTTTGATTAGAAAAAGAATGCAGTTCAGTTTACAGGTATGCTGTAGAATACGGTTTGAATGACAAATAATGACTCCTATCACTACCGCCTGTCGTGAGGCTCGGATTGATCGCACTTATCGCGAATATTCTAGACCTACGATGGCTCTCGAGTATTTTGTTGAGCAAACATACGTAAACTCTGACAGGATATTAGGGAATTGATATACGGTTGACTCATGACAATTTTTATTCCCTTCTTAATCCGGAAAGGTGCAATGTATCAAATACAGGATCGGCGTATCTTCTGTTGTTAATATACATAACCGTCATGGATTTACAAATATTTGCTCATAACTCTCTGGAATGCCTTAATGATATTGTATTGGTAAAGTATAAATTGTATACCCTATGCCAAATCCCGTTGCAAGTGAAAAAGTTATATGTTTAAATCAAATCAAAACAAAGTGCGTAAAGCTTACTAAAACGTAGTTGGTAGTGTACACATACTCAATACATTTTGAGCAAAAGGTTTTGAGTATAGTTGTTGTATTTATTTCTTTTTCTTACTTTTTTTATTCATTTGACTACCCAGTTGTCAACGGATACATCTTTCAATGTACCTGTAGTATCCCTATTCTGATCAACCGAAAATCAGGATAACACCATGATTTCTGATGTTTATATATAATTATATTGGTTGATATTATCGACGTTTTAGAAGATTATACAAAAGTCAAAAGTGAACGTAATTTTCAATGATTTAGATTTAGATACAGTATGCCAAACAATGAATCAAATTATACCATACAGCTGTTTCGTCCATCTAGGGGCGATTAAGAAAAACCCAAAGTGATAGAAAGAAATATCAAAATATAAATGGGGAATTGTACAAACAAGGTGTCTCAAATTTAAGAAGAACGTTAAGCTCAAATGTGCATATGTATATTTTGAATCGTGTCACTATTCGAATGAATTAAAATGTGGCATGAGGTTTGGCACTCCTTTGACACCTTTTAACACAAATTAGCGCCAACCCATATAAAGCGTTCGTAATGCTGGAGTATATGTAGGTCTGAACTACGACCAAACTGGCTGATGTTATTCCAACACCAGTAACCAAACAAGGACATCAAACTAATAGTTTACCATTTTTCGTTCAACCCTTTCCCCAAAATGTGAAGAGAAAATGGAAAGAAGATTAAGAAAAAAGAAAAATATCTTTATTTTGTTTTATACTTTTATTTATTTAAAAATTCCGTTCTGAAAAGTAGAGATCACAGCAAAATGTTATTCAGGTAGTGACTGATAAAATATCCATAATTAATTGGAAAGAGATAAATCAATAAAATTCATAATCGCAGCCCATCATATTGTTGGGCATACTAACGTGATACAATGTATACGATTTTTTATCATCAAACATAACTTAATATTAGCAAGACATCATTACACATGCAATGAATTTCATTTTCATAACAATAGTTTACAATTGGGATCAAATTTTAAATTTGAAATATTTCAAATAAAAGATGCATTAATTAGAAAAAAAGTTAAATGTTATTTTGAAGAGAGAAAGAGAGTTGCATATTTTTTTTCCTCGTGAACGCTATTCAGATTGAGTCTTAGAGTTCTTGAAATGTCACGTGAGACGTTAGAATATCTCATGCGCGAATAAGAGAGTCCGCACACTCATGATTCTCCATCTTCATAACATCAAGTAGTAAATGGCATCCGTCATTGTATTCAATAGGTTTTGCCTCTTGCATCAGGACGATATATTTTGTGTATGATTCAGGGACTCAGAAATAGCTTGGTTAGGATTCCGCATATCAGAATAAGAGGAGATAATCCATATCTGGTGGCTCCGCTATCTGCAAAATGATTTATAAACTAAGCGTTAATGTCAGTTTGTCGCATCAAAATTAGGATTAACGACATGAATTTATATGTTGAAATTAGTGTAAGTTATAATAATAATTATTATATTACTATTATAATTATTATATTCTTAACGGCCCGTCAAAACATAAAAGGTCATTAGGGCCATCAAACGGTAAAACACACAACGATCAAACAGGAAATTACATTAAACAAACCAAAAGGTAAAAGACAAATGTTAAGCATATTAGATGGATATGTTAACACAAAAAATTAAAATGGTACGTCAAAGTCTGTTATAAAGACCAACATTTTTCAGTTATGTAGAATTTTACAAATCTCAACAGTTTCAAAAAGGGATTTTAGACATGTAAGGTTACGATAAAAACGTTCTCGAGTAGACAGAAGGTCAATGCTGTCTGATAAAAAATATTTAACGGTTAATCGCTCATCATATCCAATGCACGAAGGATTATATTTGCCTTTCATTATATATGAATGAGTAAGGTATGTATGACCCATCCGAAGACGGGCAAAGACAACTTCGTCTCGGTGGTTGTCTCTATAACCATTCACCGATAACAATGCAATGCAATTTGTTATTGGTATAGGTATTCCTTTCCTCCAGCTACCGAGCTTTTAAAATTTGTTTAATAAATGGTTTAAAATCGGTAAAATGAAGTTTAAAAACAACAGGTAGTAGCGGTAAAATTTTCATTGCGGCACGACCTGCTTTTTCATTGCCTGGTATTCCAATGTGCCCAGGAACCAAACAAAAAGCAATACAAAAGTTGAAGGCAAGTTCATGATATAGTATTAAGGTATTACAAATGAAAATATTTTCGATATTTCTATTGCTAAGACTTTGTAGAACAGAAAGAGAGTCTGAATGGATAACAGCTCTCATTGCTTTGCTTTTTTAAAATAAATTACGAGCATAGATTTATTGAGATTTGTTTATCCACGAAATCAGTTTTTTAAACAATGACAAAAATTGAGCCTCGCGAAAAAATATTAGTTGACGGTAACAAATTGTACATAATGATTGTTATTATGAACTCCTATCGATATCTATATATAATTCCTTGCTATGATAAATAATTAAAATAGATTTCCTGATATAAACCTATGTGCACTTACAATTGAATGATGTCGATGTTGTAACTATGATTGACAGAAGTGTGAATATCTACTTAATTAAATCTACCTCGTAATTGTAGATTAATAATTATTGAAGCAAGATATTATTCAATAATAATTTTACATAGTGCATGTATACGTTCTTATTTATCAACTACAACAGTTGACATACAGTTGATAAAACGGAAATATCCAATTATATCTTCTCATAGCCACAAGTCATCATCATCATCATCATCATCATCATCATCATCATCATCATCATCATCATCATCAAACGATTTTAAAATTGAAACAATTGAACAGTGATTGATCAGAATATACATACATGACTTACAAAGTTATTTGCAGCTTCTATTCTATTTGTCCAACTGATGTGTTCTCTTTTATCTCTCTCATTTATCCAAACTTACCAGTTTTTACAGTCGTTGACACACCTCCTGAAAATATAAATAGAAAGAATACTAGGTATTTTAATTATCCATCTGTCTGTCTACTAGAACAATAAATGTTAAATGATCTATATTGAGTATATGACTTTTGATATTCTACAATAGTCATGATAAGAGTGCACTACTTTTTGACTAAATATTTTTCTTCATTACGTAACCCATGCTCTTTATAACACATTTCCATCGCTTATCGAATTGATGTGCTCTATTTTATCTCTCTCGTTCATCCAAACTTACCAGGTTTTACAGTCTTTGTCACACCTCCTGAAAATATAAATAGAAAGAATACTAGGTATTTTAATTATCCATCTGTCTGCCTACTAGAACAATAAATGATAAATGATCTATATTGAGTATATGACTTTTGATATTCTACAATAGTCATGATAAGAGTGCACTACTTTTTGACTAAATATTTTTCTTCATTACGTAACCCATGCTCTTTATAACACATTTCCATCGCTTATCGAATTGATGTGCTCTATTTTATCTCTCTCGTTCATCCAAACTTACCATTTTTTAAAGTCGTTGTCACACCTCCTGAACCTATAAATAGAAAGAATACTAGGTATTTTAATTATCCATCTGTCTGCCTACTAGAACAATAAATGATAAATGATCTATATTGAGTATATGACTTTTAAGATTCTACAATAGTCATGATAAGAGTGCACTACTTTTTGCTAGATAGTATTCTTCATTACGTAATCCTTACTCCTTATAACACATTTCCATCGCTTATCGAATTGATGTGCTTTAACAGTGTTGATATGTGTACTGCTTTAACAGTGTTGATATGTGTGCACTGTTTTAACAGTGTTGATAAGTGTGCACTGTTTTAACAGTGTTGATATGTGTGCACTGTTTTAACAGTATTGACATGTGTGCAGTGTTGACATGTGTGCAATACTTTAACAGTGTTGATATGTGTGCACCGTTTAAACAGTGTTTATATGTGGACAGTTTTAACAGTGTTGATATGTGTGGACAGTTTTAACAGTGTTGATATGTGTGCACTGTTCTAACAGTGTTGATATGTGTGTACTGCTATAACAGTGTTGATATGTGTGCAATGTTTTAACAGTGGTAATATGTGTGTACTGCTTTAACATTGTTGATATATGTGCACTGATTTAACAGTGTTTATAAATGTGTACTGCTTAAACAGTGTTGATATGTATGCACAGCTTTAACAGTGATGATATGTGTGCAATACTTTAACATTGTTGATGTGTGTGCACTTCTTTAACAGTGTTTATGAATGTGTACTGCTTTAACAGTGTTGATAAATATGTACTTCTTTAACAGTGTTGATATGAGTGCACTGCTTTAACAGTGTTGATATGTGTGCACTGTTTTAATAGTGTTGATATATGTGCAATGCTTTACCGGTGTTTATAAATGTGTAATTCTTTGATAGTGTTGATATGTATGCACTACTTTAGCAGTGTTGATATGTGTGCACTGTTTTAACAGTGTTGATATGTGTGGACAGTTTTAACAGTGTTGATATGTGTGCACTGCTTTAACAGTGTTGATATGTGTGCTCTGTTTTAACAGTGTTGATATGTGTGCACTGCTTTAAAGTTTTTTATATGATTGTACTGTTTAAACAGTGTTGATATATGTGCACTATTTTAACAGTGCTGATATGTGTGCACTGTTTTAACAGTGTTGATATGTGTGGACAGTTTTAACAGTGTTGATATGTGTGCACTGCTTTAACAGTGTTGATATGTGTGCACTGATATGTGTGTTTTAACAGTGTTGATATATGTGTGCACTGCTTTAACAGTTTTAACAGTGTTGATATGTGTGTACTGCTTTAACATGTTTTAACAGTGTGTGTGTGCACTGTTAATATGTGTTTACTGTTTAAACAGTGATGATATGTTTACTGCTTTAACAGTGTTGATATGTGTGCACTGTTTTAACAGTGATGATATGTTTACTGCTTTAACAGTGTTGATATGTGTGCACTGCTTTAAAAGTGTTGATGTGTGTGCACTGCTTAAACAGTGATGATATATGTTTACTGCTTTAACAGTGTTGATATGTGTACAATGTTTTAACAATGCTGATATGTGTTTACTGCTTTAACAGTGCTGATATGAGTGCAATGTTTCAATTGCCCTTTAGCAATAAAGTGCATTTTACGAATCGGGATAACACTGTTGAGCTACGTGAAGCTGAATAGGATTGTGTGTTGATTTAATGTGACGCTATATAGGACACCTGTTGAATTTTTCTGGGAAGCAATTGATCCTATTTATTAAGACATTTTAACATAATCAGTTACCTGTAGTGGGTTTCGTTGTTTGTGTAGTGGACGTTGTTGTGGCAGTCGCATCACTTAATCCTTCTGAAATATAATGATAACTTCACACTGTTTTCTTGTCTCATTTTCAAAAAAGAGTGTTGTATATATGAATTATGCAAACCCGCTAACGTGTAGTTTGGTGGGCCCCATAGGTACTTTTTACGACTTTTGCAAAAATTAAAATTTTTTATGAAATAACTCCTACGAAATGAAAAAGACAAAATCAAACGGAGACAGCTGTTTTGTATATGTCGTATTGCTTTATTTCAATTAAGTCCACGTTTGGCATATTTTTGTAATTACAACACACTGGCAACAATGTGACGGATCTTAGCTTAAATGTATTTTTTTATGGTTTTATTGACTTCTAAAACCAAACATGAACTTCTAAATAAGGAAAATAATATTCAAGTTGACCTAGCCTGATAATGTGAAAGATAGTTTGCAAGACTATCCAAGGACATGAGTCTTTCAAAAGATGTTCATTATACATTTTTGGGATCGTACAATGTTGCACGATATGCGATTTGCGCACGATGTCTGCACAATGCCAACGATAGGAAAGCTGGACGAAATAATACATTGCACATCTTAAAGCACGTTGTGTGAAATTTAGAAATGACTTATTGATAAGTGTAGGATAGGGTTTATTTATTTTGTAAATATATCAGAGTAGAGCTAAGAATATTTTTAAGCAATCCATAAATATATAGGAGATAAATGTATCGACATAAGAAATCACAGATATTTTTAATTCCTGATCGCGAGAAAATGTATCATTTGAACCTTAAAACATGGTATATTATGAGTTTCTACCTTGACCTAATTAATTGTACACCATTTTGGTAGTATGCTCTGTTAAACTGCACATCATAAAATGCTTTACAAAATGGCTAATACATGATAGATGCATATATCGTTGTTGTTTTGGCTCATCGTTGTTAATCAATCTAACAGTCTGGGGTAAGTATGTAAACTACTGATGCTCTTTAATGGTGTCAATAGAGTTGTACGTATAACATATAGCTTGTACGCAAATATGGAGGCACTTGGCAAAGTTATCTCCCTTTCAATATATATTTACCTTAAGAATTTGATATCATGTTATCTGGAGGCAGTATCGCATTAACTAACAATAAACTCATATTCGTCGTCAGAATTGTATTTGTAGCTGCCAAACATAATTCAGGGACGTGAATCATAAAACACTAAGCAGACTGGTCGCATTCTCTTAAGAGTGAAAAATATATGTTTATATGGTTGCTAGGAATAACAATATAGGAAGTTACACAGAAAGCAATAAAGTAATAATTGACAAAATATTTTCGAGTTTCTAGTTCAAATACGTTCAGTCAAACATTACCTTTCCATAAAAATATTTTAAAGAGTTTCGGTTATTGTCTGAAAGACAGGAATCAGAAGCTTTCTTCAAAGGTTAGACGTAGTTTTCTTCATTTAAAAACATTTCCAAATATGGTGTTATTGTGTATTGTTTATATATCTTTAAGGACGATACCAATCATTTTGATTAACCTTTGTGGTCAAAGTTACTCTACATATATATATTCAAACACTAATGACATATTCCAAAACAGAATTTCAACGTCGGGCAGATATTAGACTATATGGTTATAGGACTTACCCAATACTTAATCCAATATATAAAGTTTTCTACAAACGTGACATATTATCAAATGCTTGAAACAGAGAACAGGGAACATATCAACTTCTCAAAAGTTTAAAAATAATGTAATTTTTACGATTGCCAGCTATTTTTTTCTTATAATTCTATACTATTAAACAATTTGAGAACAGTCCCTTGCTAAATCGTAGACTGAATCAATATTGTCCACCTAAGTTCCTTATCAATGTATTTAAAAGTCGACAAAATGTGGATCTGTTATATAGTGCCTATGTCTATTGAGAAATGGAAGAGTCATGTGATTTCTGCTAGTTTGCTATGTGCAGAGTCTTATTTTTGAACCGCTTGTGCCTTAATAAACTTCAATACAACAAGTCTAAATTGGACAAATGATGTTTGGTTTCAATATATCTAAACCTAGAGTTGTCTCGAAATAAAATCATGTGTTTGATAGATGAACTTCGTGTTTTTCATAAGATATGCACATCATGTTTGTCAGAAAGGATATAAGAAATAGTCCTCTATACGGTTTAAATTAAATATGAATTATAACAGAATGTGATATGTATTCATAGTGAAGGTAATAGTTAAATTGTTTACTTACCATTTTGAATAAGTACCAAGATCAAGACCAAAGCAAGGGAAATCAGATGCATGTTGGACTGAAAGAAAGGACGTAAGTAATCAGCGGTTTATCATAACATGGTTCGATATTTAAAAACAAACGTTCTGCTGATTTTTCTTTTGAAGGCCTTGCATCGACACTTTTTTAAAACAAAATTCTTTTTAAAAAAATGTGAGTTTATAACTTTGATAGTATAATTGTCTAAAATGATACAAATATCCTAAAGGCGCTTCATGAAATGTACGTTAGTTGCTATTTTGATTCCAATATTTCTAACGTTACAACCATATACATACAGAGACCGATCTAATCTCTAGTAAAATTGATATCTTCCTAGACAAGTATTACAATTGCGAACTTACCCCCTCCCGCTTTTTTCTGACATGCTTGTATTTAATTTGGGCTGATGTTATTTCATCAAAAAAATTACGAAAGAGGTAACTTAGATACAGAACATCGTACTGAAAGTTCTTGAAATTTATTGTGATTTTAGTGGTAAGATCTTTAAATTGCAAGACATTTATTGACCACGTCTTTCGATAAGCATATCGGCATTGAAAATCAAGGACACGACAATCTTTTTTACGTCAACTGTTGACTTCGATTTTTATCTACAACGAAACGAACATGGACATATTTACACAAGGCTGTGTTTAACTTATCGAGTTCTCTTATCTATCCTTTTGACCTGTCGCAGTTGAGCCGGTATTTAAGGGCGTGTTTCCAACATCACGATTTCTGACATACATGATGACAGCTAAATAAAAAGCGCATTCTTTCGAGAGATGCGCGTTATTAGAGGCTCTTTGTTTTTGCTATAGGTTTATATTTGGTTCCCAATTTCAGACTACAACATTTCTTGGATTGAATTAGATTCACATGGCGGGTGTCGTTGGTGGATCAAAATGTTTACCATTCCGGGAACAACAGGGCATATACCCTAAAACTATTCTATTGCTCAAGCATCATATTCTTGTTTAATCCAACTTTCTTAAACTCTTTATAATGATGAAACAGTAGTCGAAAAAATTTTATTTTACTTACCGAACTTCTCGCAATTCATTAAAAAGGAACTGCTCAGATATCAGATTTATCACCGAAGCACGAGAACAAAATTTGTAGTTAAATTTAGTTGAATATCGCGTGTCATTTTCATCTTGTGTCATAACGAATCTGACCTTAATGCATGAAAAATTATGGTTAAATTGTATGTAAATCGTAAATGAATGTCAGGTTAGTAATATACATTTTTTAAAAATTTCTGTAATATTTCTATTATTACTATTGATAGCAAAAATACAATAAAACTATTCATTGCATCTACAGTTCACTTGACTTTTTTCGTTGTCATTGCTGTTTCAAAATGTAAGATAATTTCCTAAAATTATCATGTGAATATCCATAATCAGGTAACAATATATTACAGAACATTAATTATGAAAATATTTCAAACTAAAACTATTGATCAATGGAAATAATAGATATTGATAGTCTGTAGTAGAGGAACGCAGTACAACGAATGGATCATGTCTGATACATACCATGTATACCATGTGTTCCTACCTTCCCGATGTGTGTTGGTAACAACAAACTAGGGCTTAAATACCAAATGGGGCTATTGATTTACCATCCTTAGAACACACTGTTGATTTGTTTAAACAGGTTTTCTTTTACCCAATATTGAAATTAAATTACTGTCAAGCTGGCCTGAACGTGTCTGATATCTACAGATAAATGAGTTTTTGATATATCGTGGTGACATAGTAAAATATAAAAGGGGCGGATCTGTCTGTTTTGTAATAACACGCCTATTTGTCAGTATGAATGCTTATTGTAACTTACGTAGCACCGCGTTAGGTCATAAGATATTTGATAGTCGAAATCGGAGGCTCATTTTTCCTGAAACGGATGATACAATGTGCCTTTGTTGACAAATTGTTTTGGGTAAAATCAATAAAAGTAGAATGTAACAAAATAAACATTAAATCATTAATTAACTTTTTACGCAAAATATATATATGTATTCTGTTGGTTTTGCATAATATATCTGAGAAAATTATAAAGTGTTCATATGTGTTCAAAACTGTATCATAGCTAACATTTCTGATTGAACACCTGGTATCTAAATGCTAAGATATGAATCTGTACGTGTACCGTTATTGGTAGAAAAGTAATTTAAAATTTATTTTTTGTGCTCATTTTGTGAATTGGTGTCTGTGATTGACAGAATATATGGGCAGGATATTTTGCAATAGATACATGCGAATATCACCTTCCACTGCAAATTTTGAATGTTAAAACTTTGGAACTTTTATCGGATTGTTGCTGTCGACATTTAAGAACTACTTTGTTAAACAATATGTAAATCAGCGTATGTCGATATAAAGTACTCGTACTGGTGCCGTACACATAAATCTGAAATACAATACTATAGGAAACTGTGAATAATCTTGCTTGTCTTGTTCTCAAAATTGACGAGACAGAAACATACTCTTTCTATCGAAAGTTATAAAATGTGTATATCTAGAAGAGACTTTATACTACTCACTAATATTATCCTCTTCCTAGTATACAACTAACAGTTCACGATTATTCATTTAACCCGCTGTCCACATTTTACGGGAAAATCAAAATGAAGATTTAAGAGAAAGAAATTTTATGTAATTTTATTTATAAATCATAAATAATTTTAATATCACAGCAAAGTATTCGTCAGGTAACAAATGATAAGATATTGATGTTTTTTTTTAAATTGACAAATTGTCCATAGATAAGCTCGAAATCGCAGCTCACCACATTGTTGGACATACCAATGTGGATCAATACATGCGATTTTTTATCATTAAACATTTATGTTTCCTTTTGTTTGCAACAGGACAAAGTTAATTTCTTATCTTTCTGGGAATAAATTCCTTCAATATGTTTTATATCTTTTTAAATATCCATTAGCACCAGCATGATCAGGAAAATTGATTTTTTGCTGTGCAATGTTAAGTATGATGTCAGGTAAAACGTTGAAATAACTCATGCACACTCAAGATTTTTTTCGTCTTCATAGCATTGTGTCGTAAAAGAAGATATCATCCGTCATAATTTTCGTTGGCATTGCCTCTTGTATTAGGACGATATATTCCATGGACATCAATAACTAAGACACAACTTGATAAGGATTCCACATATCAGTATCAGGGGAGATAATCCATGATCCATTAACTGTAAATGGAAAACTTTAAAGTAAAAGATTACAGTTTAGCTGTAATGCTGGATAGTGGAAATCAGTATTATACAATTTGTACACACAACATAAATGACATAAGAATATTGCACTGATATCGAACGAATTAATTTTCTGAAACTGATTTGTAATTTTGATGTTTAAGTGTACACTATTCCTAAATTTTTCACTATTGCATGTACCTTGTCAGAGTATTGTTGTACACAATATTAGATCTATAAGGTGACGGAAACAGGGTCAATATATATGAAATACAGTTCACATTCTCAAAGCTATCACGTACCTATCACATACGGTAAACCTAGAAATTCAAGGGTATGATCACCATACATGTAGTACACACACTCTTTGTTCTCTTACCTATACAGTCACACATACTGACATTTAAGGAATATAGATAAAATAGCGAGGTAAAAATTGTACATACACAGAAGCTTATCTGATTACATTTCACATCTGAAAAATAATGATTAGCCATAATTGCTGTTTATTGCCATTTTATTAACAACACGGATGTCACGAGAAAAATAAAACACTAAAACTAAAACAGAGAGTTAGTTTGTGGTTGTCTTTATCTCAGACTGTTAGCTTGTCTGCATTCTTTTGACTGTCTGTCCCTCTGTCTCTGAATGTTTGTGTATCTGTCGCTTTATCGTTGACTGTCTGTTTTTGTTTCTGTCTCAGACAATCTTTCCTTATCTGTTTCTATATCTGACAGTCCGTCTAAAATTAATCTGTTTTTCTTTGTGTCTGCCTCCCTATCATTGTCTGACTCTGACAGTTTGTGTCTGTCTGTATGTCTCTCTTTCTGTTTTATCATACACCCTCCAACTTCATATTGCACAAAGAAATTTCCTCACGAAATCCTTCTTCATCAATCACCAATTTTCATTTTTCAGAAAATTACCTGCATGCTGCATTTTAATTCATTCGAATATATGTCCGGTTCAGAATACACACTTACTTGACGCTGTTCTAAAATCGTAGGATATAAGAACATTACGGAAATTATTTAATGATAGTGCTGCTGCACCGTCCAATCCAGATTTTAACTTTTCGTTTGATCTCTTTGGATTTTCCTAAGTATGTGTCTCACTTTATTGCGTTTAAGGCCATATCCTTCCCTTTTATTCTGCTATGGTTTAGATGAAATGTTTACTTCCGGGTAAGTACTTTTCCGCAGCCTGAAATATGTTTTAGAATAACATTTTAGGGTTTCTAGTGTAATACAAAAGTGCAAATACCGACTCAACAGAAAATATCGACATGTTAACAGAATTTGGATTCAAACTCAAATTCTATTGAATTACGGCGCAATGCGAACAAAGGGAAGATTTACACGAAGAATCCTGAAAAAAGGTTTGTAAAATTGATCAATTGGAACATTAACGCTATAAATGAGATCTCAGAATTGCTATGAGCTAGATGCACACATTCTACATCTCAAAATTGAATTCTATTTGGAAAATATCGTTCCAAAATTAAGGTACATGCGTTTGGAATTTGTTCCTACAATCGAAGAATAACAATTATCTTGATAAATAACTACCTATCGGTTGTGTTTATTATTAAATACATTTTTCGCAATACAGGTTGAATGGGCAAACTTCTCCTGTAGCAATAGCGTTACACATGATAATACCTCTCCAAGATTTAAGCATGTTGTATCCTTTGAAAAAATGTTGAATTATGCTTGTCCTCAATGTGCGATGTACCACGATCAAACGTTCTGGATCTCCCTATTGATCCTTCTATACATAGCTCTCTCCAATATCAAGTCTGTCCTTCCAGATTTGCTATATCTGTATGTGTTTTTATAAACTACATGTGTGTTGCCCGTTGTAAATTGTGACTCACGTCCTTATTATATCAAACATTTGACAAGTACATTTGTATGAATTTATATCCAACATATTTCGTCCTTTCTTTGTACCAAATGTATTCCTGCAATCCTATGATGTAACCTGAGGAAAACAAAATTAGATCTGGTGTTGTGTAGCTCTTCTAGTAAACTAAGGTAACAAAACACTCTACATTCCTTTAAGATGTAATGTCTGTACATTACACTGATGGCTCAGTATAAGTTTTAGCAACATGCATGTAGCTGTCCTCGGTTAAATTTAGTGCTATTTCTATTTTAGGAGATTTTTTCGACTACATTACTCCACCCCCTTCACCTTTTGCCAGTGATATAACACCAAGAAATATTACTTTCTCACAGACGTTCATAGTCTTGTTAGGACATGCACATGGAAATATATTATTTAATTTTGTGGTAAATGTACCTTCAAATCTGATTTTGACAATTATTTTGATTAATTTGGATCTGCCTTAGTCGCCCTCCAGGATTCAACGATTTAGGCATTATTCATTTATACAATCTGTGTCATACACTAGTGTTACATCATTAAGTTACATCCAACAAAACAAAATGCTAAGAACAACATTACAGAAATATATAATATTTTATTAAATAAATATATATTTGAACACCACAGTCACGCCATATAATTACCTTGTTAAAAACAATAACACATCAAAAATGTAAGATGTACATAAAAAATTAAAGGTCGCAGCTCACCACATTACTACTTAAAGAAACGTGCTTCAAAGCATGCATTGACTTGAAGTGAATCAATAAGAACCAGAACTAGCTATGGCATTGCAAAAATGGCAAAGTATTTAACACCAATTCACGCGATAGTTGTAGAAACGTCAGGAAAATAAATGTCACCCGTCATTGCAATTAAAACGTTATTAATTTTTTGTCTGGATGACAAACTTGTGTTCCTTTTTATTCGATCAGTATTGAAGGAAGAACTTTGTAAAGACTCCACACATCAACATCAGAGCGGAAAATCCATGTTTGATACTGCCGTTGTCGTCTGTGGATAAATGTTGAAAATTGATGATTAAAAAAAAAAAACATTGCGGAGCGATGCAACGTTTTTCCTTCGTACGTAGACTTTGAAAATTATTAAAATACATAATTAATAAGTATACCAAATTATCAAACCTTAGATCGGTATCTGGGCATTTTCACTGGTTCACTGTGTATGAACCACATACTTCATGAAAGATGAAAGATAGTGTTCATAATGGGGGATTCAAGTGGAAAATGCAAATACATTCCCTAAGGTCATCAATCTATGAATACACATTTGCATTTGGCTGAGCAAATCTTTATTGAGGTTATGAACTAATTCAACAGCAAAAGCTTTTACATTTCATCTTTCATAATCAACGTTACTTCATTGATAATCTATAAATGAAAAATGTATAATGCAATCAATTCAGGAAAAAAATCATACAGAAGAGAAACAGAAAAAATATTTCATTAGAAATAGAATCCAAAACAAAATAATTCAATTGTTTTCGAGTAGATGTCTATCGACGAATGAAACGAAGGATTTATTTTCTTTATTGTTTAGTGATGGAAAACACTGGTTGAATAAAGTTATGTATTTGAAAAAGCGGGGAATTCTGTAACGTCTATGAAATGGAGTTTGTTTTGGTCCAGGTGCTTATTTATATGGTAAATGCAATTTTGTACTTTAACCGAATATGATGAACAACAGATAATGCAGTATTAAAACTTTTAATAATACCTATCTGTCCTGGAACTGATGCTGTTTGCCCTATGGATATTAAAAAAATAAATCTTCAAGTCCAAAACCAAGATTGTAAGATTTCTTTCTATTTTGATATAGTTTCAGTTCATTAAGATAATTCACAGTTTTCCGGAGTTTCATTCATGTCATTCAAAACTATATATTAAACATAACGTTTCCAAAATGTTATCAAGATCATGTAACAGGGCTAATGTTAATATAAAAGACTTTCTTCTGATTGTAAAATACGCAAGTGGCTCATGGGCTTAAACAGTCGTTAGAGGTAACAAATATTAAATAAGTCTGACTTTATACCAATAAAAAAGGTACCAAAAAGAGCACCTTATTCGTCATTTCAGTTTCTCAACATATAAACAAATATTCAGCTTAAATGAGCCAGTGGAATTGGATAAGACGCTTAAAATGCTTCGCACCGTCTCCGAAAATGACATTTGGTCAAGATCATTTCGATTAAGGTTAAGATGGAGAAGTTGAAAATAGGTGCTCGGGAAAAACCTTGTTTCTGCAATCATCTAAATAAATGACCCTCGTGTCTGTCGTGTTGACATTTTGTGGAGACTGAAACATTAACATCTCCAACAATGATCACCTCAATGACAGCAGTAGAACTTGAAAAAGAATTCCACAATATGTTCTTATGGGAGGGCATACAATATTAATACCTAGTAAAGAAATGCACCGATAGGTTTGAACTGAATTCCTTTGCTGAAAGTTTGAGAAGTTTTAAATGGTAATTGTTTGGTGGACATCAGATCAGATGACCTTATTTAGCCACCATTGGACTATAACAGGAATGCATTATGACACATGCACGTATTTTCAGGAAAACGAAAATGACCTCTTACATTTCTATTCAGATATCAGCAAGGTCATTTTCTAAATGTTTTGAAATATTTATGTGCCTTCAAATATCGATGAAGAGATGCTTTATGTTTAATCATCTATACTTATCGAATTACATACGTAAGCATATACTGCATCTACTGCAAATTCATACAGATTGATTTGTTTATACAACACAAATGTACTTGTATTAATATATATGGATTTATGATTGAGACAGCCTTTCCCTCTGGCATATCTCACATAAAAATGTGTCCTACATCGAAATGAATCGGACCTACATGAAGGAAGTCAGAACGCTAACATAGTACAAACTTAGACACTAAAATTGTGTTTTAAAGTTGCTTAATCATTTTTTTAATCACTGTTATCATAATTTTGTTAAAAATATATAAAACTGTTACGTCCTTAAACAACATATATGCATTTGTGGGTACAAATAGTATACAATGGAAATTGCGCCCGTTTTCTATTTTCAAAATCATAAGAAAAAAATCATAGGGGTATGACCATATAAAAACGTTGCAATCTAAAACTAAAACAAAACACAATTACTCTGTTAGTTGAGCATAAATTTTAAGAAAGGTAAAAAATATTTCTCACCAGGTTTTGCTACACATTTAGTTTTGCATTTCCCTTTTCCTGTTGCTGATCCACACGTATCATTGACAGCTCGGCAGACGTCCACATATGCTGTTCACAAAAGCGGAAAAGGCGATAATGTGAAGAACAATTTAATTGGTATCGATATACTGTTTCTAGGATAATCATTCTATTTATCTAAATAAATAAACAAAACATATCTGACAATACCGTATTTTTAATTTCTTTGCACCCTTTATTGTGAGCATAAGCCTTATATTTATCAACACTTTTGCTAATATGTTTAATAAATGATATGCTAATATTCAATTAAGTAAACAATCAGGAATCAAGATTTGTAAACGATTTGAAATATTTTTCCTCTATGTTGTTTCAAGGTTTAACAATATTCATATCTCTGTAATTCCATCCATTGTTTTCATCCCATAATACATACCACCAGCTATTGCAACGTTCGAGGAATCTATTTCAAAGATAAGGAGAATAGTTTTCGTTATCATCTTAATGGGATATTCATTAAGTAACATTCAATACCTATATTTAAAACTTATGAACACGCCATTGGAGTATTGTACTAAGCCTGATACGACTATGATATGTTTCGTTAACGTCACATAATTAACGTTATGCAAGGTCGTATACATTGTTATACATTTGTTTCTGTTTTGAGGTTTCTGAAAATTTCAGATCTATTGCACTGATAAATGTTATAAAAATAGATAAGTACATATTAACTTACTTTCGCATGTCCATTTACAAGTACTAGTTGCAGCACAGGTAGGTTTGCAAACAGCCGTAACTAAAATACAGGCAGAATGAGGAGATTATTTGAATTGTTGTAATGGAATGTCTTCCTAACAACAAATGTAATTTACATCGTCGTTAAGCTTCAGGATAGAGAAATTAAATATCTGTAGTTTTTTTTCTTTAATCCATAATTGAACATCAAATTTCAAAAACATGATAGCCATCAAATACGGACAAATTACTTGTTTTAAAAGATATTTTCTGAAGAAAAATGAAATTCTTGTTGATAAAAACTACATCTCATCTCATAAGTAAACTGACTAGGAAAACTTCAAACGCATCTTTTACCTAAATAATACCAAATATCTACTTGGTGTCAGGTTTTATTTTTGTTTTATTTCCAAACGAAATTGTTTATTATTATCATCCCTTTTTCTTTGAAAAAAAAGAATTTAAATATCAAGATTTATGTATTTGCGTTTTTTTCTTATTTTAGAGTTGAAATGGAAGATGCTTTCATAACGATGAACATTTCATTCTTCATCTATACAGTTTAGCTCTGGATGTTCAGATATCTTAATCGAAAAATTTTAAAAGTGAAAACAAGAGCGTTGTTCAATTGATTGACAGATTTGCTAACTCTACGACGATGTTACGCCTTAATTGTCACCGGATACACGGTATTCGAGTTGCATTTGGAATGTTATCATTGCATCAGTCCGATCTATCATCTTACTTAGTTTTGCCGACCAACAAATGATAATAACATACACAAAACAATCAACAAAGACCATTTCTTACCAGCGGGAGCTATACATGCACTTTTGCATGCACCTCCTGTTCCACAAGTAGCATCAGCAGTTGTGCAGTTGGCGTTGGAGACTATTTAAATCGTTGCGATAAAACACGTAGAAAAATGCATTAGTATTAAAAACTAATTTTACACACACACACACACACACACACACACACACACACACACACACACACACACACACACACACACACACACACACACATATATAGTAGTTTAAATTAATGTTGCATGACAAAGAAAAATTACATTTTTCTGTGGCTTTTGAATAGCTTTGTTATTTCTGTTTTTGACATTTATTTAAATGTTTCTTTCATATGCAGTTTATTAACTTAGTTCAATATTCATGATTATGATAACAAAATAACATTAAACCAACAAAATGTTTAGGCATCCATATCCTTACATCAATTCTTAATAGCAGCTAACTTACCACTTGCAATCAAAATTCCACCTTCTGTTAGAACAAGAAAACAAGTTAGAGTAAACAGTTACCTTAATTGTTTCAGTAATGATAATATACTATCAAAATAT
The DNA here is from genome assembly GCF_031769215.1 of Ylistrum balloti. Taxonomy (NCBI): domain Eukaryota; kingdom Metazoa; phylum Mollusca; class Bivalvia; order Pectinida; family Pectinidae; genus Ylistrum; species Ylistrum balloti. The sequence goes on from NW_026783027.1 coordinate 22,325, forward strand.
GTCTCCCCACCCCCATAAAAAGCTATAAATAAAATAAAAGATGCGTATTATTTACTTGACGATATGATAATATCAAGGTAAAACTGTCTTGATTATTTAAATAGGATTATCGGTCAAGTTCAGAAAAAAATATTGGCCTGATCGATATAACCAAATACGTGTGAAAGTAGTATAGTACAGTTACAATAAACTTACTCTCGCATGTCCATTGGCATTTTTCTGTGGCTGTACAGTTTTTTTTCGGGGTACCAATATTAGTGCAGTTGGGCGAAACTGAAATGAGCGAATTATGATAATTCTGAATATTTATTGAATACAATGGTATATATGTATTACTATTACGTGTTAATACCGTTATTCGCATTAATGCATGCCAAACATCAACATTAATGACACATGGAACTGATCTCATTATGAAGAAATGCTTGGAGACTGATTTACCATATGTTTGACAACGTGCGACCTAAAAAGTCGAACGTTAGAGGAGGGTTTGGCTCTTGACGTTGCTCCAATTTATCTTAAACTTAATGCAGACAAAGGTAGAACGATGTAGTTCTGCTGCTGCAGATAATACCCCAACAACACGTCTTGTATAAGATCCTGCGTTGTCTTTCTACAAAATATGGTTACGATGGCTAAAACGGATAATTGGAAGAACGTGATGATATATCACTAGTCATTATAATGCTCTCTGCACCAATTAGCGATGTTGAATTACCCAAACGTCTCTGTAATGTTCTCCCGGTCGAGGATACAAAACCAGACGACCGTGATGCTATTAAGATGATAACATGACCCATTAGTAAATAACGATTCAGATCGATCAATGCTGGTGAATCGCAGATATCTCCTGCATCATGCTAAACGCGCAACGTTGAAGCGGAAACATATGGATAGCGTATTCCAGAATATGTGGTCTTGGAAATGACGTATACAATGCGAGTACCGATCTTGCATATTATCATATGTCAGTTATGGGTACAAAAACCACCATCAAAAGCATTATTACTCGGAAATATCATAACAGTATTTTAAAATCTTCGAATTTAGTAGTTAGTGAAAGTGGCATAATAAAGCTAGATATATTCTCTTTGATGGATACTACTTTTAATATTAAACGGAATTACTCATGCACACATTTATTTCAACACTCTACAGCCGTTTCTCACACAATTCTATACAGACAAGAAAACAGACAAGTCTGATGGTCAAATAAATTTGTATGAAGTCATGTTTGTCATCAGCCAAGTGGCACGTACTGAGGTCTCAATCTGTACTTTTTACGTTTATATTGTTCTTTATCCTCTCTATGCTTTTCTGAATACACAGGTTGGTAACAATTATGGGAAATGTTGATGCAATCATGACGTCATTGAGAAATATTCTGTAACTCTGCGTGATATGAATTTCGATGTGTTCGTTGCTTCTTATTCTGATTGACTGCAAATTTAGTTATCTATGCCGTACAAAAACCAGTTGTTTCAATCAGATTTTTAAGACATATAGCTAATTGCAATTGAAAAACAACCGACGAAAGCGCTGTTGATTTAATCGAGGTCTGTCGTACTTGATATTGGTGACTGACAGTTATAATAATGGACCCTGCGTTCATTAGGCTCTCTTGTGTTTAATTTTACACCTTTCCTGAGTATAGGTATCTAGCAAAAAGCTGGAAAAACGAGAGTAATACAGAAAAGACATACTACAAACTAGAATAACAATTTCGAGCAATAGCGGAAGTCATTCCGACCCCATCCCACTCTCTATCCCTAGTCGGCCTTCGTTGACTTTAGATCCGGGAAAAAGTAAAAGTAAGTTATGTAGATATGCAAAGTTTGTTGAAAATCAGCTGAGTAGTTTTGAGATTAGCCGATGAAACAAACGGCGGAAAAAAGTATAACTAGAATTTCAATTGCGAGAAATAACGAAAGTCATCCCAGCCCCCACAACCCGTCCCGAACACTATCTGGCCCACCTTAGATTATTTGATTGTCGAAATACACCTACATGCCAAATTTCATGGAAACAGGAAGATTTTTACATTTCGACAAATCAGAGGCCAGAAAATCGTAAGTAAATAAGTAAGAAACTGAACAATAAGAATATGTTTCTCCTACTTCCTTGTGATGCCTTAAGAAAAACTAGAACGGCTATTGCAAGCTAAAGTGAAATTTATCCCAACCCCGACCATCCGTACCAAACACTACCTGACCCCTTTTAAATTGTTTGTAGTGTCAAAATACATTTATATACCAATATAAAACATAATAAGATATATTAATTACTTGTAAACTGTAAGTAACCTGACTGTGCCATATCTATAATGGCAGTCTCACTGGTACTCTTGCTATATACTGTATGTTTATATTTGTACATTGTGCATGAGTATATCCCTTCAGTGGTTTCTAGATAAATGTCCCCCTCCCCACTCTATTTATGGTCACTCCCAGCCTGAAATCTCATCTTACCTTCAGTATTGGATTATAGGCTAATCACTTCTACTTACCTAGATCCATCTCTATTCCGGATATATTGTTTCGCTGATTAAGGTCTGTTCTATCTAATGTTTTTAGATACACAATTAATACTGGCTGTCATCAGTGCATCACCATTTAAACCTATTGAGATGACTATCAGGCCGTAGGTAGTGTGGTAAGTTTACAAATTTGCAACTATTTCTTGCAGAAGCTGGATAAACATTTTAAAGATACAATAACAGATATATACATGTACGTACCTGCTATTTGTGTTTCTGATGATAGTAAGCATGTATATATATATATATATATATATATATATTACAATACCTGAACAAGGCCAAACCCACTGAACCAACCCCCCCCCCCCCCCTTATGCATTATGTTCCTGATATATTGAAATAAAACAAAATCTTCCATCTGATTTATCAAACTTGGGTACAATAATTAAGTAGCTATTTCAAAATATAAACTGTTGACCAGAACACAAAAATATATCTCTGGATTTTTTTGTTCATGATTTAAAACAAATTGTTGAAACTTAGCACTACTTTTGATGACTTGTTATAGTATTACCATGATATAATACACTCATTTAATTCATTTTCATACAATGTAAACTCAGGATGACATTCACTCATCCCAGACTTTTTGTTCCTACTAAGGCTGAGGTTTTCCAAGTACAATTATTGCAAATTTGTAGCAATTTTATTGGTTTTTCATTTGAATGATGAAATGTACAACGAACGTCCGCCTACTGTGTATCCAGTGCAGTGGAGTATATTTACAAAATAATTAGCGATTTCAATGTAAATCAATCATGTTTAAATGCTAACTGGACTCGAGAACAAAATCTTTTTTTTAATTTCCACAGCTTATTCAAATTTCCAGTGTCGTTTTCATAGCTTGTGTCATAACAGGAGCATCACGTCTTTTCATATTGGCATTGTTATTGTGATTTTGTTTAGATGCACTGTATTTTTAGTTATAAAAGTCAAAACAAAAAATAATTACAGAAACTAAAGTCACTCAGGTAAAATTTTGTTGTTCTATTCCTTGTGTACTAATTATTGTACAATGGTTCCTTCCAGTTTGAAATTTTCATTTGTTTATATATATAACACTCTGTTAATGAAAGTAAAGAATTGTCACCCTTTGTTAATTTCTGAATTTTCATCTGCATTAAAAAGGGAGATAATTTAGGAGCTATTTCGATATGAAATTGTTAACAATCGCATTTTATTTCATTACATATGAAACGTAAATGCTGTTTCTTATGTAACCATGTAGATATTATTTATTTTACATTGGTTATAATATGTTCATCAAAGAGAAACGTTTATTTTTTGGTCAAGGGAGATAAATCAAACCAAAACTGTAGAAAAGTTGTTTATTGAGGCATTTTTTTTAAAAATTTTATGTTAATGAGCAGTAATGAGGAGAGATATGGTAGATTAACATTTTAAGTATCACCCTACACTATCAGGCAAAACATGCTGTTGGAAACGGATAGAGGCATTAGCCGCTCTGGACCTACATTTCAAATTAGTTATATATCAACAGTGTTTCATCGTTTCTGGATACAGCATCAACATCTTTGTCTAAAGTATTGTATAATAAAATCAGCAAATTCTGCATCATGGACATTGAATTTCCGTGGTTTAATTCCCATACGTTCTCCGAATATCAGCATCTTATTTAAGCTTGTCTCATGGCAGGATCATCATGATATGATTGAGGATTATTATAATCACATTTAGTGATGCTTTTTAGAAACGCTTTATTTTCATTAAAAAACAAGGGCATATTCACGCGTGGGTTCATTTATAAAATATATAGCAGCCTCATTAAATATACGCAGAATTTGCCGATAACCAAGCTTGAACAAGGGGTTTACGTAACAAGCATACAAAGCAAGTCTCATCATAATTCATTGTTCCTTCGATACATAACATACGGAAAGCATCCATTTAGAGCGCCGAAAGATATCAGCCAATCAGGACACAGCAGTTTCATAAAAAATGAATTTGCATTTGCCGATAATCGAACCTAAACAAGAAATTAAGGTAATAAGTCTACAAAGCAATTTTGCTTTAAATAGTATCAATCATTAATAAATTAATGTACAGAAGAGCGATTAAAAGAATCCGTCAATCAGGTCAGAGCAGCCTGATTGAATATGCGTGGAATTCACCGTTACTTGAAATTGGGAGAGGAATTAAGGTAACAAGTGTGCCAACTTTAAAAATATCATCATTTCTTAGACACAACTGTATTCTAAATGCAATTACATATAAATACGTTTCACCGGTTAGCTTGTTTTAATATCACTAATAATAAGTAAGAAAAGGATAAAAAAAGTCCCCCTCTTTCTACCCGAGTTTGGTCGCCTTAATAATAAGATGTTTAAGAAAAAATTAATAAGGTAAGAACGGCACAATAAGTCCTCCGACTTCACCTAGGTTATAAAATTAACTTTCTTGTTATACAGAATTTTAGATGATTCAATTCTGAGACTAAAAGTGGCATCCTTTAAACGCAAAACTCTCTTGATAACGAGTGCACGTGTCATATAAATAGATGGTTGTATTATGAAATCTACTAAAATGTACTTTGATATATTTAAAAAATGAATGCATCCTTTTTCATGTATATTCATAATCAGTTTCTACAGTTATACGAACTATGAAATAGCACAGGTGTACGATGTAACCGCACATTGTCAGCACACATCTGCTATAGCAACAACTTTCGTTTAGCCTTCCTCTCTGGTACACAGCGTGCATACATCGTACAGTTGCTGTGCGCATATATCATACCGTGTGGCATGCGATCCAACAATTCAAGTTTAAAAAAGATACAAGAAAAACTCTACTTTGTCATAATCATAATCCAAACTCCCAATTCATTCAAATTTAAACACGTAAATTTGCTCGTTGTTCCTTATTGAGCTTCGCCCTCTTCTCCTCTAACAATGGTCTTAGAACCACCGGTTACAAAAGTAGTGATTCCTCTTCGCACAAGAATTCTTCAGACCAAAAGGCAATTGCTCAGAATCATGTACGTCCTACGAAAACAGGATTTTACCGAACTTACAAAATTTCCTCTTTTCGGCCACGGTCCTCAGACACTGGTTTTTAAAGGAAACACATCGTTTATACCATGTTTGTTCCCCTGCATTAGAAGGATGCTAGGTGAAATTTGGTCAAGAATCACTTGAAGATATAACGTACTGATGCCGGGCGACAGGCACAGAGCCATATCATAAGTTCACCAGTCTTTCGAACCAGATGAGCTAAAGTAAGTTTTTGGGGAAATGTGTCATAATGATATGAACAAATGGATTTATGATTGTATATGTGATATACATATTTATTTAACAGCCTAATACTTACATAACAAAATATAAACTTATTGTGAACACAATAAATAGTAGAAATACGATAAACAATGCATTTTGAGCTTGGCCTAGACATCAACTAATGACATATAACGCAAAGAGTCATATTTCGTAATGTACCTTAAATGCATATTTTATTTGTATCATCATTGCATCGCATCAAAATTATCAAGGCATCATGATATTTTATTGTCGAAATTTGTGACTTCTATTTATTCCCCTACAACTGTTTATTTCTTTAATTGCTTATTAAAAATCTTTCTGCGTTGGTGTATCTTGTTTCTCTCTGATTTTATAGTACTTCCATAAAACATACAGCAGTACCCAAGCAACTGCCTTTTCAAAAGGCTTTCAAATGTGTCGAACAGGGGACAAAACCCAAAGCCTTTTTGGCAGGGTACAACACTCAACTAAAGTCTGTAGAGGAAAATCGGAAAAGAAATAATATAGAAGAATGATCAGTCGTCTCCCATGAGTCATACAATCGGGCCTACTACCAGGACATTGCAAACAAGTCGCCGATGGAACATTTATTTCAATCAAAATTTAACTGAATCACAATGGTGGAACTTAAGGAGTAGTTTAACTGAAGATTAGTTCAGGAAAACATTCTACAAAATTCCGAACATGGATGTCATTTATCGCTGAATTATTTCAGGCAAGTTGCACCTGAATCTATCTCAGTGATGGAACTTGTTGCGATGAAATTTGAAATGTGAAACCACAACGGCCGATGGCTATATGTCATCCTGACCTTTATGATCAGACGACCTTAATATCTCTCTCCAAGTTCAACCCATTATCATTATTACAATCTAATCGGCACGTTATCACATCAAAAATTCATTAGGGTAATCAACAGGCAATTCAAGAAGGAAATAGCATTAAACAAACTAACAGTTAAAAGGCAAATGCAAAAAATCTTAAATGGTTGAATTATCACGAAATATTGAAATGGTCAGTCATGTTCTATAACTTAGACCAACATCTTTCAGGTAACCTAGACTTTTATGAATCTCAACAGGGGTCTTTAAACTTGTATCGTTAGTATAAAAACATTTTCTAGTAGACAGAAGGTCAATGTAGTCCAATAATAGTGTGAATGACTCATGACATACAAAGCACCGAGAATTATCCTCTTCTTTCTTTCTTATATGAATATGTAAAGTATGCATGGCCCATCCGACGACAGACAAGCACAACTTCGTCTCGGTTGTTGTTTCTTTAGCACGGAGACCATTTACCAATGATAACTTTTATGGAATGCAACTTATTATCAGTATATTTATTGCATTCTTACTGCCACTGAACTGTTAAAAATTGTTTGATAAATGGTTTAAAATCAGTAAAATGAAGTTTAAAAACAACAGGTGGGAGCGATAAAGCTGCGTTTTCGGTACGATCTGCTTTTGCATTGCCAGGTAATCCCATGTGTCAAGGACCCAGCAAAAATCAATGTGAAAGTTTAAGGTAAGTTCATAATATAGTATTTATGTATTATGAATAGTTTTGATATTTCTATTGCTATCACTATGTTGTACAGAAAGAGAGTCTGAATTGATAACATATATCATTACTTTGTTTGAATATATTCGAGGGCGAGTTAGATAGCTCGCGCTCCCGCCGAGAATATCGAGGCGTTGTTGGGTAGGCGGAATTCATAGGCTTAACCTTATTATGATGGCGTCAACCTTATCATTATCTTTTAAACCATTAGTATATTAATCTAGAAATATTTCTTATTTTAACTTCAATTTCGAGAAGGATGAACGAAAGGCGCAACTGTCAGTATTTATGTAGGGATAATATAGTTAATCGTTCCCAGTGCACATTTGCAATTACGACAAAATAAAGAAACATTAATTCATAATGAAAACAAGATTGAATTAAACTTACAATATCATAGTATTAAGTTTGAAATAGATATCTACTTACGACAATGAGCAACTGTCAACAGTGTACCAAAGACAAGGAAGATGAAGAGCAGGTTGGCCTGAAACAAAGGTTCGAATAGATGTTCATTAAATATGAACCTTAAATGCTTAACTTGGGTAAAGTCTCTAGAATTTATACCGCGACGTCATTTTTTTTTTACATCATAGCGAATGTATAGTTTCGACTTCTCTAAAACCCGATTTGATATCATTTAGCCTTCCTTAGTCAACGGTGAATCGAAACTGAACTATCGAATTCACAACCATAATGAGCCAAATTGACGGTTCCCGAAGATACGATTTCTTTATCATGAATTCCGTGACATAAAAAATCTCACAATAATCCCTCGAACCGAGATCAGTCTTAAATCAGTCTCTCTGTGTAGTAATATAAATATGTGTGGGAAGATTTTGTATAGTTCTTCACTTGAGAGTTTCAACATAAGATAGTGATTATTAGAACGAGATGGCAGTTTGATCGCGTGCACACTTTGAAACCCCAATGGCCCATGGGTTCCAAAGGACAACTCTAAAATGGATATTCTTATCAGATACAATTGATTGACGAAGAGCCATTCAGTGATAAGCATTGTCAACTCCCACGGTCCAAAGAGCAAGTTTTGTAGTGGTAAAAGCATATCTACTCATAGACACCAAAGCCAAATCTTCGGTTCATAATATTTTACAGGATATTTGATAAGGCAGTTATATTGTTTGGACCGGCTTCTACCTAAACAATATTATACGACCTTGTTCATTTAAGTTTCTTGCATTCACATTTCATTGTGGTTCAATTGAATAGGAAAAAGTGAATTGGATGTAAATCTGCTCTCACTCATTTTCTCATTTGACCAACACATATTCAAGTCAATGATGAACTTCGTGTGAAACTGGTCAATTGCACATATTCAATGTCTCTAAATGCTACTACATATAATTGCTTTCTGCATGATGAAGGAAAAAATCGGTATGTATCCAAAAGAAATATATTAAAATCGACTTCTACACGATCAACTTTATTCAATCTATGTTAATGTATCTACTATGCTATATGGCGACATATTTTAGGTACCATTTTATAATGTAAAATGGAAGCTCCGTTTCGTTAAAAATATGATTAAATTGCAACATGAAACTGTTAATGGTGTTTAAGTCCTATAAAACAAAAATAAGATTTCATCTCATTTTAAGGCTTAGCGCTAAAGTACTAACTACCTGATAAGTGTTTTTCAGCTGTAACTGTTTGTGAAATGAAGACTAAGATATATGCATGAGTATGAAAATCATTTCCTTAACAAGCTCCATAAGTAGTCAATGATTCCTCGAAAAGCATATCATCTTACCCCACAGGTCATTCAGACCATATTTGAGATTAAATCCACCCATGGTATTTGAGAAGACATCGGAAATGTGAAATGTAAAGCTGCAGTGCATAAAGGAAAAACATCAGACGGCTAAAGGTTGTTTTAAAACACGCGGAGATTAATTCAATGTATGTTATCTGAAGATCACACAATTCTAAACCTTCGCTCTGTGAATCAAAATCATTAACATCACAAACTTCTTTATTGCAGTATTGATAGTATAAGAAACAGACACCATAATGGAACATATATCATCAAAACGGTCAAAAGTAATAAATCGATGTTCAATTCTGGTGTCAGCCAAGTCAACCAAGATGCCTTTACTATTTACCATATTCTATTATATACAGGTGTGTGCGATAATGATGATACTTACCATGTTCTGTTGTTTCCCCCGTAGCTCTTTGTGTAGGTTGGTTCAGAGAGACCGGGAGACCGAGGCTTATATAAGCGATCGATTTTTTTTTAAAATTTGGACACGTGATGAAAATTAACATTTTCCCCTCCCTTCATTCTAAATAGACATACAAGCCACACCTACAAGGCTGATAACTAATTTCTTAGCTGAATGGCATGATACTCATGAATATGAAAGAGGAACATGGTAGTGCTTATACTTGCAACAACCGGCAAGTGTTTTTAGTGTTGATAGTAAATTATCTGAAAGTATTGCTATGGTTTATGATCTTATCAAAGAACGGGGACTTTAGTGGCGAATCGAATTAAGCGTTACATAATCTAAATAATTTCTTAAAACTTTCAAATATCTTGAGCGTTATTTCAAGGACAACTACAGATCAACACATTTCTGCAAGCAAAATAACTTTAGGTAAACGTTTTGAAATGTGTATTTTGCACATATGCAATATATATGCAACTTTTTCTAAACATTTTCTGTAAGCATTACATAAATGGAGTTAGTAATATATAACTAAGTATACAGATGTTTATACGTCAAATGTGGGAACTAAACGTAGACGCGATCTACATGTCATGTGGGTCTTATGACTGTTTATTTACTTTGTACAGACGTGTCTAAAGGCCCTTAGCTATGTTTGCAAGTCTCGTTGGGTTATTCCTACCTGCCTAAAAGTATAGCTTTTATTCAGTGTCAATTTATGAATAATGGCAGTTCAATATTATTAAATAGTGATAATTCAGGCTCTCCAGTTATGTATCTGGCAACACTATACTCTTGATAATAGGAAGCTTATCATAACTCGAAAAAGCATGTATTTTGTCCTTTTCTTTGATTTTCCAAAACAATGTCCTAAATCACAAACACGTTTTTTGTAAAGGTTTGGTGATAAGTGTATGATATATATAATCAGATCCCAACACCAAGACAATGAGGTATTGTCTAGAACGAACTCTTTAAATTAATGTTATTTAATTTCAAATAGAAAGAACATGTTTAAACAAGAAAATAATTTCATTCCGACATACTCACTATCCAAACAAAGATTCAATAAAATTAGGGCAAAATATTAATAAAAGTACGATCTACACGACAACTCCTGAAAAAAGGACAAGGAAGAGAAGATCAAGCATCTCGGCGGAGTAAGCGTCTTCTGCTTCCCCGACGACACTCGTCATATAATCTTGGTCGATCCAAGTAAGTAATGTCACGTTCTCAAATGAGAACAAGGTATACAACTGAACCAACATACAAACTAACGAGCGTCAAACACGTCCAGCTTCATATCACATAAATGAATGGAATATCTTTCAATAACATCACAATTACGATGTGAAAATTTTCCTAGAATTTTCATCAATTTGATCTTTTATAAGCATATGTTACGAGGCATGTTGAAACGTATGTTAAGGAACGTTACTTTCTCGCATATTTTCAAGTTTGATTATTCCCTGTATCCCTATTATCTTGACGAAGCTTGAAATACAATGCATTAAATATAAGTTTGAGTGGTAGATTTGCATTACTACGTTCATGCATGCACATGTGTAATTCTCGTTATTTCAGAGCAAATTTACAAAACAACACAAATCAGCCCGTTTACACATAATATTTCTACAGTGAAAACCTCCAATTAATGCTGAGAACAAAGAGTCGCTTTCGATGTAATATTCACCAGTTAAGGATGTTTCTTGGCCAACCATAGATCGAAGACTAAACCTGTGGTCCACTCGTCCGTTTTTAGACAATCCTTGTATGTTTTCATTCGTTATGTAATAAAAAATGTTTTATAAAGGAAATAACAACGTTGGAATGATTCATTATGGTGAATCAAGTATATGACGGAATGTCGTTTGACTGGCGAAAATGGTTACCTGTTTTTGATATGATATTCAACAATCTGACCTTCAAGCATTGTACAAATGTCAAAAAAGTAAATAAATCAATAAAATATTTAAACTGTTTCTTACTTTTGTTTTTCCTTCAAGGACACGTCAGTTTTACTAATGGCCTTTATTCTTTAAATCTATCCATACATCGGACCACAAAACACAGGGTTGTAAGATTATCATATACAGCAATGAGGTGACTCTGAAAAAAGTGCAGATTTTTTCGTTGTGCAAACATTCTACTTCTCTATAGATACCGTACTACGACGATAGTGGAAGCGTATGCATAAAGGCTTTTGTATCATGGCAATGGCATGACTGTACTAGGCTATAGTGTTGAGAGATTATAAGTTTGTCATCGATATCCCATCTACCTTTGTTAAAACGCTGATAGCCTTAATTCAAAACTTGCTCACAGTCATTATTCAATTCTCACTTAATGGCTTAAGTGCAACTATAAAAAAGTTTAACAAAAGGTATAATAAGAAAGGAAAACATGAATGAAATACAGACATATCAAAAATTAAAAATGATAGAAATTATCATATAAAAGGCATATCATGCTTTATTCCCGTTCAGTTGTTTCTATGGAGGCGTATGAAATCACCTTTCGCGACATCAGGATGACAATAAAATGACGTCACTAAATATACGAATGCAATGCTGAAAAATCGTACATATGTATCATAACATTTTTTGACGTAAAAATTGTTGTCTTCATCTAAAGCTGATATTCATGAAAAAGAATACAGTAACCACGAGGAAAACATAAGAAACAATGTACACTATCACCTTTTGCATGGCAAAACTTATATAAATCTAACATTTATATAGAAGAACTATTTTCGTGTTGGGTACTGAAATATGTCATCTACATTATCTATAGGTTTTGAATGATTAAAATTAAATCAATAAAGATTAGTTATCAAATATCACTTGATTTAAGTAAACGTTGGAAAAAATCCATGAAACTAGAAAATTAACGTTTTGATACAGTGCTCAAGGGTATAATTTACATGTTTTAAATAATCCTTATGTCTTGTACTTGCACACCTATTCTATTGATGATATCACCCACTGTTTACCTATTACACAAGACTGCTCCCGAGATAACCTCGAAAACTTGTACTCTCGTGTTCATGTGTGGGGAACAGATAAATTCCTATTTCTTGAGAAACATGTTAAAAGTCAACAAATCCCTTATCAACCACAAGTTCTGTGAACTTGGGTGATCCCTTACATAATACCGTTTAATTGATTGTTTTGCACTACTGTATCTAACTCTAAGTAATCAAAAGTTGCTTTTTACTAGTGTGTCTTTTGCTCAATGTATGAAAACTAATTAAGATACAATTAAATTGCAGACAGAAGAGCTGTTATTCATTCAGACTCTCTTTCTGTTCTACAAAGTCTTAGCAATAGAAATATCGAAAATATTTTTTTATTTTAATACAATAATACTATATCATGAACTTGCCTTTAATTTTCGTATTTCTTTTTGCTGGGTTCCTAGGCACATGGGAATACCGGGTAATGAAAAAGCAGATCGTGCCGCAAAGGAAGCTTTATCGCTACCACCTGGTGTTTTAAAACTTCATTTTACCGATTTTAAACCATTTATTTAATGAATTTTAAATCCTCAGTGGCAGGAGGAACAGAATAAATATACCAATAACAAATTGCGCTCCATTAAACCTATTATCGGTGAAAAGGTGAAGATAATCCTTGGTGCATAGGATGTAATGAGCCATCAACCGTTTAACATTTTTATTGGACTGCAGTGACCTTCTGTCTTCTCGGGAATGTTTTTATCGTAACATTACATGTATTTTATCCCTTTTTGAAACTATTGAGATTTGTAAAATTGTATATTAGCTGAAAGATGTTGATCTATATAATAGACTATGGCGTACCATTTTAATTTTTTTTTGTGAACATACCATTTAAGATTTTTAACATTTGTCTTTTACCTTTTGGTTTGTTTAATGTTATTTCTTTTTGCATCGCTGTGTTTTACTGTGTGATGGCCCTAGTTACCTTTTATGTGCTGACGGGCCGTTAAGAATGTAATAATAATGATAATTGCAGAAAGATAAGAGATACATTTAGCTCTATTTTTGAGGAACTTCAGTATTCTTAGCTTCAAAATACAGCTATGATGAAAGTGATTTGTATACACTATACTGTACTACGAATACATATTCAAAACGAGGCTTTGCCTTCAGTTCTTGCAGGGAGAACGATCTGATAGCGTCAGTTGTTGCAGACATACCTAACAGAGCAGACTGCAGACTTACACTGGAAGAAAGAATATTGTCTGAAGTTGATTTATTACGTGTGAATATTTTCTTGGCTTATGCGTCGCTCCATTCGAACTGTCCAGACTGGCGTATGAGCATACACAGGGCAACTAATGTAAGATCATCGAATGCAAGACGCAGTGCGCTGAGCTGGTACATAGAATGGTTGAAGTACTGTTTAAACAGGGCTGACACTAAAGTGCTGAAAACAATTATGACTCAATGGCCATATAAAAAGACAGCGTGCTTACGCTGAATTGGAAAAAAGCGCTTAGAATCAGTACGAATCATCAGAATGATGACATATCTTCCTAATTCTATATCGTCGATTGAAATTCTTTTTACTGCTAGGCAAGCAATTGATAATGCCTATATATGAAGATTCTAAATGTAAAAAGCACCTCATACAGGTTTTACACCCACCTAAAGGCTTAAAGTGTTGTTTTAACGGCCCGACAAGATATAAAAAGTTATGAAGACCACCAAGGAAATAACATCAAACAAAATGAAAAGTTACAGACAAGTCATAAAAATCTAAAATGATTATATTATCACAAAATATCAAAATGGTCATATTCTATTATATAAACCAACATCATTAAGGCAATCTAGAATTTTATCAATCTCTACAGTTTCAAAAAAGGTCTTTAGACTTGTAACGTTACGATAAAAAATTCTCGAGCAGACGGAAAGTCAATGCAATTCAATAAAAACTGTTTAACGGTGAATGGCTCATTACATGCATTGCACCAAGGACTATCTTCGCCATTCACCATATATGAATGTGTAAGGAAAACAGGCCCATCCGTAGACGCGCATGGACAACTTGGTCTCGGTGGTTGTCTCTATAACACGGAGACAATTCGACGATGATGGTTTTACGTACTGCAATTTATTATCGGTATATATACTTAGGCCAATAAAATGCCTGTAAGTAAGAACGAAAAAGAAATCTGGGGTTTGGTGTAATAGTTAGAGCGAGCATCTATTCGACTCTACTAACAACTTCATCATCAGGTTACAAACTGGATTTGAGTTCAGATAATTTAGCTTGGATATTGATACCAATGTGAAGAACATTACTGCCTATATCGACACTAAATGGCCGCTCCCGAACCGCATGGTTACTTTGATGTTGCGATTTATCTAGATACAACACACTTTTGAGGTGGACATCATGTTTTAGAAATGAAAGCTCTGAGCAGTGCGTACGAGGTGGTTAATGTTATGAAAACCCCTGTATTACGGATTTGTTGGTATTCATCCGACATTATGAAAAATGATCTTGCTGCACATATTGTATCAGTTCTGTTAAGACTTTTTCACCATTCCTTGATTAGATTTTAAAAAAACATACAAATCTTTATATCCTTGTATAAAAGAGGCTCGGCGGCCTTGTGATAAGCAATATTGAATATAAAGTATGAAGGGTTGTAATCAAATGGCATGAAACAGATTTTGTGACACTATAGTAAGCCAATGAAGATACATGCATGTCATCAAAACTGTCATCCTATTTATACTAATAATTCTTACGGTTATTCCCACAGGAGAATAATCAACATTATTCTCAAAAAATGTAATTTTGCTAACTGGAAGAAATGCGACACTCGTTTTGGTTATTAAAGCACTTTAACATGTTTCTATTCATACAGAGAATTGTACCATACCTGGGTGTTGAGAGGAAGATTTTTGAAGTATAAGCCCCGCCCATTAGCCCCACGGGGTTATTCAGGGTCAATATGGGCATGCCATCAAGCCGTCATCCTTTGCTCAACATTCTAACCCACTTTGATATATTTCCAATGGAAGTTAAACAAATTATGCCCAAAAATACATTTTTCCTACATAAACTTTAGTAAACCTCCTACCTCCACACAAGAAAATGTGAGACCTATGGGCCATGAAAATCACAATCAAAGATGCGTCTTTCATGAAGACTATTTGGTTCTACCATATCTGGATTTTGAGAAGAAAACGTTTGAAATCCGAGTCAATTTGTCCCCTTTTGGTTACGCCCCTCAGGCCCCTGTGGAACAGGGACTGTAGAACTCGCAAATTTGGTCCATCGTTGGTCAAGGAAGGTGTCTGCAAAATTTCATTGAAGTCGAATCAGGAGTAGAAAGTATGAAATGGTAAATTGTTTACGAACGCACGACGCCGGTTGGTGATCGGTATATGTCATCTTGACACTTTGTTTCAGTTGACCCAATAAAAGTTTATAAAATATGTTCTTACCGCTTTCATTAAGGTGTTCAACGGAAACGAATTGGTATTTTTGACCGTCGAGCTCGATGTCATGCAGTATCCGGACCATGACCCCTTGCACTATTGAATTCCACTGACTTACCCCATTGCATGTTCTCACATGTGAGCGAAAGGACCTGAAAATTGATTCATATGTCTATGTTTATAGGTTGCAATAACTCTCATTGTTTATGACATGGCTCATGTTACCCGGATACACTTCTCAAAGCAAACTATTTTAAGCAGAACAATTACTAATAAAAGACAGATGAAATGTTATGTCAGAGTGCTTTTGGATTTTGTTTACCCTCATATGTTTGATCCGATGATATTCGTACTTGGGAAAAATTGCCATTAACCTGTTTTGTTTTCTTATATCCAGAGTAGCTGTATCATTCCTGTTATAATGCCAGTGCATCTCCTATATTTTCCCCAGAAAAACAAGACTTCAAAGCATATGAACGATTGTACGATTTACTTATTAAGTACTTGCTGTTGGCGAAGCAATTGTGTCCGAATTACTTCCGGAGCATTTGACAGTGCCGGAAACACTTAATTTAGCAATGCATGTAGTAGGGTTTTTCTCCTTTACCAAATCCCGCTTTTAATGTGTTGGTTGCTTTACAGTAATCATTACCTACAAAGACATCATTGCTGACGAGTTGTATCATAAAATCATGTATGAATTTATATTTGAAATTAAAGTGAAAATGTCTTTTTTTTTCATTTAAAATTCCACAGATTTTAGCGTTTGTATATTATCAATTGAAATTTGTCGTTTATTTGCAAGCAATTACTCCAGATTCTGATATATCATCAGCGGATATACCCCGTTAATGAGACCAATTAAAAAATTGTGTATCAACATATGATCTGAATAGTATTGTAAACATTCTTAATTCTAAACTATAGTGAACAATTAGTGATCAGTTATTCTTGATTTTTTACAGATGGGAATCTAGGGACGAACAAAACATTATTCATCTAGTGAAAATGAGAAAAAAAAACACGCAAAAAGTCGATATGAAAAAAAAAACTAGATGAGCTTAATTCTTCAGAGCAAGGTAATGTAGCAGAATTCAATGCAAAAATGAATGAATAGGATCACAGAACAGCATCAACCAGTTGTTTGATATTTGCCGCCAATGCTTGTTAGCTCACATTGTCGCCACATTGGTATATCTTAAGTTGCCGCCATTTAGAAAGAATTCTTAATCGCGATATGTGCTATTGCATTTCTACGGCTCTGGATCAGGGTGCCGTGCCCTATCAATCTTGATAAAAAAACGACGTGGTTTATCTATGTCGCCCTTTGCAAGTGACGTCTTACAGTTTTAACATTAATAAAACATCATCACTCCAGTCGGATTCCATGAACCCTTCAATATTGATCGTGTTTTTACCTGGCTGAGAATGTAGGTTCCCTTCGTATTTAATTGAATTATCGCAGTTTCCCAACAAATGTTACAGATCTTCAGTGAATCATATCATTCACTGTCTTTACATACAGCTTAATGTCTTGTTCCGACGCCCACATTTATGCTACACCGTTGACTCTTTTCCCTCTAAGGGAAAGGATATAATGCATCTCCTTTCCAAGTCGATCAAAAAATTGCTGATAGCTACCTATCAAATATCTTAGTTTGATGAAGGAATCACCGCCCGACTTGACTTTGCTACATAAACACGTATTCTACTTTCTGTATTGTAGTATTTTGTTCCAGATAAAGAATGTAAATTGTTAATGTTACCTTTACCCTAGATAGGACAGGCAAATATATCTTTGACAATGTTTAACTCCCCTAGCAATGTAAGAAGATATGAACATGTACATGCATTTAAACTTTGATATACCTATTTTTAAATGCATTAATCTGTCTATGTCAAGGTCAAAGCATTGCAAATATTGACGATTGTGCATTCGGCTACTTGTATATTGTTTAACGTCTCCAATTTTGACTGTGCCATATTGAAGTAATTAAGTAATTAAGTCATTCAACATTATGCCAATCAAACGCAACATAATGAAGGCGAAAATATATAGAATATTTTTTAATTGAATAAATAAACATTTCATCATATTCAAACATATCATTTGTTCTTTAGTTAATATTAATAAAATGTGTAAGAAAATAGAAATAAAAAAAAAAAAACAAATATTACAGCTCAGCCCATTACTAAAACAAGCAACGTGCTTCATGCGTAGGAAGTTAGCTATGAATCGATTAGAACTAAAACTAATTCTTAAATTACAAACATATAAAGTTTTTAAACCACCAAGCACACGTAGATTGTATTAAGTCAGTAAAATGTCATCCGTCATTGTCTTTGATAAACAAATCCTTTTTCATCAAGATGACAAACTTGTATTCACAGTCAACAATCAGTTTTGTAGAAACATCCTTGCGAGGACTCCAAATACCAGTACAAGTGTAGATAATCCGAGTTCAACACTTCCGTTGTCAGCTGTTAAAAACAGTAAACATTAATTTAGTTAAATAAATGTAAAACGAAATATGGTAGATTGTAAGAGACTTCTACAGAAATGCCATGATATTGCTAACAGGGAAATGCATGCCTTAAACATCAAATTGTTCGTACATAATTATTTTGTATTCAATAGTTGACGAAGGATACCAATGTATTTACAATTACATTTTGTATGTTGCACCCACTAAACCGAAGGGAATGAATTAAAAGAAGTACAAAATGCTCATAAATAACATTCAGTTCGTTTGAACAAAACTAATTCTGTAGTTGATATTGCTAGCTAAACTTGATACAACGAAAATATGCTTCAGTCTCTGAACATGTTACCATGGTAACATAAATGTATTTTATGTCAAATAAAACATTGCTGATGATTTATGATCAACTTATATCTGCTTTGTCAGGAACTATCTATTACCGAAAGAAAACAAATAATTCCCTTTGCTTTAAGTCTTAGTGTAAATCTGTGTTTCTAAAGCTCAACTCAGCGTTATAACACTTTAAAATCGCCCTTTAGAGGTCTATTGCATGCATATTATATCAACGTCCATGTTGTGTTTCGATCAAGTGTTACACCAAAGTCATCTCCATAAACGTAATGGCGTCTTCTTTTTTTAATTTTGTAAAGATGTTACCGATACTCAGTTTGATATGTTAGTGACAAGCGTATAGGTAGCAAATGTTTTCATTTGAAAAATGAATATTTTAAGAGATACATTTATATGTATGAGTGAAGATTAGATACAAATATTCGTATTAAATATATTCCTTAATTTAACATGCACTCCTACCCGTTTTTCCTGATGCTTGTGTTGTTTTATCCGCTTGGTGTGATCCTGTAGATATAAAAAGGTCTAGACAAATAATCGTTTATAAAAACTATTAGAAACTATTGTAAGAGACTTCTACAGAAATGCCATGATATTGCTAACAGGGAAATGCATGCTTTAAACATCAAATTGTTCGTACATAATTAATTTGTATTCAAGTGTATTCAATAGTTGACGAAGGATACCAATGTATTTACAATTACATTCTGTATGCTGCACCCACTAAACGGAAGGGAATGAATTAAAAGAAGTACAAAATGCTCATAAATAACATTCAGTTCGTTTGAACAAAACTAATTCTGTAGTTGATATTGCTAGCTAAACTTGATACAACGAAAATATGCTTCAGTCTCTGAACATGTTACCATGGTAACATAAATGTATTTTATGTCAAATAAAACATTGCTGATGATTTATGATCAACTTATATCTGCTTTGTCAGGAACTATCTATTACCGAAAGAAAACAAATAATTCCCTTTGCTTTAAGTCTTAGTGTAAATCTGTGTTTCTAAAGCTCAACTCAGCGTTATAACACTTTAAAATCGCCCTTTAAAGGTCTATTGCATGCATATTATATCAACGTCCATGTTGTGTTTCGATCAAGTGTTACACCAAAGTCATCTCCATAAACGTAATGGCGTCTTCTTTTTTTAATTTTGTAGAGATGTTACCGATTCTCAGTTTGATATGTTAGTGACAAGCATATAGGTAGCAAATGTTTTCATTTGAAAAATGAATATTTTACGAGATACATTTATATGTATGAGTGAAGATTAGATACAAATATTCGTATTAAATATATTCCTTAATTTAACATGCACTCCTACCCGTTTTTCCTGATGCTGGTGTTGTTTTATCCGCTTGGTGTGATCCTGTAGATATAAAAAGGTCTAGACAAATAATCGTTTATAAAAACTATTAGAAACTATTGTAAGAGACTTCTACAGAAATGCCATGATATTGCTAACAGGGAAATGCATGCTTTAAACATCAAATTGTTCGTACATAATTATTTTGTATTCAATAGTTGATATGTTAGTGACAAGCATATAGGTAGCAAATGTTTTCATTTGTAAAATGAATATTTTACGAGATACATTTATATGTATGAGTGAAGATTAGATACAAATATTCGTATTAAATATATTCCTTAATTTAACATGTACTCCTACCCGTTTTTCCTGATGCTGGTGTTGTTTTATCCGCTTGGTGTGATCCTGTAGATATAAAAAGGTCTAGACAAATGATCGTTTATAAAAACTATTAGAAACTATTGTAAGAGACTTCTACAGAAATGCCATGATATTGCTAACAGGGAAATGCATGCTTTAAACATCAAATTGTTCGTACATAATTAATTTGTATTCAAGTGTATTCAATAGTTGACGAAGGATACCAATGTATTTACTATTACATTTTGTATGCTGCACCCACTAAACGGAAGGGAATGAATTAAAAGAAGTACAAAATGCTCATAAATAACATTCAGTTCGTTTGAACAAAACTAATTCTGTAGTTGATATTGCTAGCTAAACTTGATACAACGAAAATATGCTTCAGTCTCTGAACATGTTACCATGGTAACATAAATGTATTTTATGTCAAATAAAACATTGCTGATGATTTATGATCAACTTATATCTGCTTTGTCAGGAACTATCTATTACCGAAAGAAAACAAATAATTCCCTTTGCTTTAAGTCTTAGTGTAAATCTGTGTTTCTAAAGCTCAACTCAGCGTTATAACACTTTAAAATCGCCCTTTAAAGGTCTATTGCATGCATATTATATCAACGTCCATGTTGTGTTTCGATCAAGTGTTACACCAAAGTCATCTCCATAAACGTAATGGCGTCTTCTTTTTTTAATTTTGTAGAGATGTTACCGATACTCAGTTTGATATGTTAGTGACAAGCATATAGGTAGCAAATGTTTTCATTTGAAAAATGAATATTTTAAGAGATACATTTATATGTATGAGTGAAGATTAGATACAAATATTCGTATTAAATATATTCCTTAATTTAACATGCACTCCTACCCGTTTTTCCTGATGCTGGTGTTGTTTTATCCGCTTGGTGTGATCCTGTAGATATAAAAAGGTCTAGACAAATAATCGTTTATAAAAACTATTAGAAACTATTGTAAGAGACTTCTACAGAAATGCCATGATATTGCTAACAGGGAAATGCATGCTTTAAACATCAAATTGTTCGTACATAATTATTTTGTATTCAATAGTTGATATGTTAGTGACAAGCATATAGGTAGCAAATGTTTTCATTTGTAAAATGAATATTTTACGAGATACATTTATATGTATGAGTGAAGATTAGATACAAATATTCGTATTAAATATATTCCTTAATTTAACATGTACTCCTACCCGTTTTTCCTGATGCTGGTGTTGTTTTATCCGCTTGGTGTGATCCTGTAGATATAAAAAGGTCTAGACAAATGATCGTTTATAAAAACTATTAGAAACTATTGTAAGAGACTTCTACAGAAATGCCATGATATTGCTAACAGGGAAATGCATGCTTTAAACATCAAATTGTTCGTACATAATTAATTTGTATTCAAGTGTATTCAATAGTTGACGAAGGATACCAATGTATTTACTATTACATTTTGTATGCTGCACCCACTAAACGGAAGGGAATGAATTAAAAGAAGTACAAAATGCTCATAAATAACATTCAGTTCGTTTGAACAAAACTAATTCTGTAGTTGATATTGCTAGCTAAACTTGATACAACGAAAATATGCTTCAGTCTCTGAACATGTTACCATGGTAACATAAATGTATTTTATGTCAAATAAAACATTGCTGATGATTTATGATCAACTTATATCTGCTTTGTCAGGAACTATCTATTACCGAAAGAAAACAAATAATTCCCTTTGCTTTAAGTCTTAGTGTAAATCTGTGTTTCTAAAGCTCAACTCAGCGTTATAACACTTTAAAATCGCCCTTTAAAGGTCTATTGCATGCATATTATATCAACGTCCATGTTGTGTTTCGATCAAGTGTTACACCAAAGTCATCTCCATAAACGTAATGGCGTCTTCTTTTTTTAATTTTGTAGAGATGTTACCGATACTCAGTTTGATATGTTAGTGACAAGCATATAGGTAGCAAATGTTTTCATTTGAAAAATGAATATTTTAAGAGATACATTTATATGTATGAGTGAAGATTAGATACAAATATTCGTATTAAATATATTCCTTAATTTAACATGCACTCCTACCCGTTTTTTCTGATGCTGGTGTTGTTTTATCCGCTTGGTGTGATCCTGTAGATATAAAAAGGTCTAGACAAATTATCGTTTATAAAACCTATTAGAAGCAGGTATAAGCATTAGGTAAACACACTTATGCGCATATTGAGAGTTTGGAAAGTCATTAATATTTTTTATTGGTTTTACGTTATTTTATACTTTCAGTTACGCTTCTATGATATACGATTTTCAATGCCAAATTTGACCACTTCTTTTGTTTGGAAACCCCTCTACATGTCAGCGCTGATAACATCAAATGGTAGTTTTGAAAACAATGGAGTACATTTTTTAAAACAAGAACACCAGATACCGGGCAGAAATGACAGCGACACTAGTGACACAGTACGTAAATCATGTTTTTCGGCATCGGACATTGTTATGCACGTGCCAAGCGTTATTTAGTAACTTCAAGTCAATTCAGAGTTACGAAATCAATTACATTAATCACCAACATTGTTGAGACGCTAAAATTTACGGACTGTTGGTCTACAGATAAAGCTCTTTATGTAAATATTTAAGAGAAAACCAACAATACCTATGAAGAAACCCTTGATATGAATTTGCATTGATAAAAAAGATCATTTTACCGTGATGTCGCTAGAAAGCACTAATATAAAATACGTCTGTGCCTTATCGAACAATATTTACATATATGAGAATCAAAAACTGTGATCATGTATAGTCACAATTATTCTAAATATCATTAATCAATGGTCTTTGAACGAAAATTACCATTTAGTTGTTATTGTTAGTTGAACTCGCTACACCAAAAATATGCTTCTGTTTCTGAATCTTGAAGATTGCTTATACGCCAATTAGCAGCCTTTTACTTTTCCTATATCGGTGCCATCCACAGCAACTCAGCTTAATACCACTGTACAAATTACAATGTCCTTGTTGTGTTTCGGTGAATCGTTACACTCTGTTAATCTCCATTTATTTAGTATAAAATGTTGGTAATCAACCCGAATGTTTCCCACATGTCCAGTACAACAGTATAATGAATTTCTAATCAAGGACTGAAGTCAATTTCGCTCGATTTTTTTATTCTATATACGTATAGATGTCACCTTCCTTGAATTCAATATGCAGATGACAAGAACGTTGAAAGCAAATCATCAATTTCCATCTCCTTTTTGTTTAGAAAACCAGTATTTTTGGGGTTAGACTGGGGTTTCGGAGAGAACATTATGCATGGGTGAAGATTAGTCACAAACATTTTTTTATTTCAATTTTCAACAACATGCAGTCTAACCCGTAGTTTTTGATGATCCTGTCGTAGAAGCAACCTTGTGTGGGTCTGTAGATATGAAAGGGACATGCAGTGATTTAACTGGGGTATACAAATTCAATTTCGGAACAATTCTAGTTTGTAATGCAGAATCCCAGTATTGCCAAATTTAGTTCTATTGGAATGTAACGTTTACAATGATGACGTCATTTTACATTACAAATGATATTGAAATAAGATGATGAAAAAAATTACATTATGAAATGAACAAATGAACACTGATGTGTGTACTGAGAGCTTGGAGAGTTTACGAAGCCGTCTTGAAAACCTGTATATTTTGGATTTGGAAATGTATTTAAGGTAGGCATGTTACAGTGATTCAAGTAATTTGCGCTTAGAACTCTTAACATTTGGTACTATTGAAGTCATATGCGTAAAAACGTGTTTAAACATTGTTGCCACAGCAACAGAGGTTGTTCTGCCTGTTTTCACACGAAAAAGGAAAGATTAATGTAACAAATTTTGAATACTTCTTTAATAGATATTGAGCCTATATTATGTATAGAGTTCAACGTAATTATACAATGCTTATTCATTTCACTTCACTAAAGACACCGTATCTTTTTTACAGTTGATGACAAATCATGCCATTGGTCTGAAGTTACACGTAAAATTCAGACTTGTACACAAATAAGGGAGGGTTGAAAATAATATATAGGAAATTGTCAATTAGATGCGTTATTCAGGAAATATTATGTCCTACAAGTAATCAACAAGATACAATCTGCTTTTTACAATATTGTAATATGTTACAAAAATGTAATAAATAGTTTTTACTTCTCAAATTTGAAATACACCAAATTCTACATGGATAGGTGGAAAACCTGACAAAGTAAATTAGTTATTCAAGTTGAATATTTCATGCAGGGGCGTTTATTTAAGAAATGTGCTATGATCTTGTGAGAGATAAGTGGATTATTAATGAGTTGCCAGGACAGTTACATGAAAAAAATATCATATTTCACAAGCCTTAACTGAAAGAAATAAATCGAAATAGCACAAGTACAACCATTACATTGTTTCTTGAACACAAATACTTATCATTAAACATAAACGGAAAACAAATATTCAGACGGAATACCAGACCAACATATGCTGGTATTTCTTCGAAAACTTAATCTTAATTTTTCACCCTTGGCATACCACAATCTGGCTAAAAGGAACGTACCAGACCTTTGCATACACAGAGAAGTACTCACCATTGGCTATTTTTGTTCCTCCATCTGTAAAAAAAAAGACGAAATTAATGTCGGTTAAGCTAAATGTATACTTAATGGTGCTTTTGCATACAAATGTACGAATCCAATCAATAAAAATGGTATGAAGCCATTTATCACTGTTTGAGTGCCTTTGTAGTGCAAATAGAAATCAATATATAGGAATCATGGGATATGCTTCACTTAACTATTTTTATTACAAGTTACAGTCATATATCTACATCTATATTTCCATTTAACTAAACTTATTTACTTTCACATGTCCATTTGCAAGTAGCGGGTGTTGTACAAGGAGTTGCAGTGCAGTTGGGTTTTGCTGGAAGGTAATTAAATCGAAACACAAAAAGATAAATGTTAAACATAGGATAGGTATTAACAATAAGTTTGTTGGTTTGATGATTAAGTTGATGATATTTTTCTGTGTTTTCGTATTTTTTTCCACTTGATCCTAACAAGGCTGACCATTTAGCTTTAAGAAAACATTAAGTATTTCAATATCCATATCGCAGAAGTTCGCCTTGCAGATATTTACAATGTACTTCAATGTATTCGGGCAACGGCCTTCATTTTTCAAATGCTTTAATGTTAAGACTGAATTCCTTAAAGACGTCCAGCAGACAAAAATAAACAACTTTATTCATTGACATACTTTGTTATTTACCCCGATTTATTTTCTTACTTCTTTGTCATCCTTTACCAAACAGCTGCCACACTTTAAATATATGTACAATGTGCACTTTTGTATTAAAGTTATTTTGAGCAAAGGTGTTCTTTATGTTTTTTTGCACATTGGTTTTTCTTGAATAGACCAAAACATTTGACATTTCTTATATATACATATTCATCTTAATCATGTTCGAGGCGTTTCCAATGTACCCCTACAATCTCACGTACACAGTTATCTCCCTTTGGTTGATCCAGTATTGGAAGGTGTTGACCTATAAGTAATATTCTTGGAATTAGTACAGATCATAGGCTGGGGGAATGCCCCGAACCATTTTCCAGTATTCTTTCTCGTGTTACCTTCAATTACCATACTTGTGATAGAATCTAACTTTCAGAGAGTCACACCAAACTTCATCACTGCTATATGTCACAGCACCTTTTTACCTTTTTTTTTTAAATTTTGAACATTTTTTATTTTGGCGCCACTGAAGTGGGTTTTTTTTTCAAACCATCATGTAAGATTATTTATCGGTTAGCTTGTGAAAAAAAACCAATCCTACAGAAACCTAATTAGGGAAAACCTATGTATAGCATCTTTGAATACAAGAGAATATAGAAAGATATTCATCTTGCAAGTCTGTATTGTAACATCTACCTCTTCAGTAGAGAGAAATCAACAAAACAGCTAGTTTATTAATGCATTTTTAGAATATTGTGGGTATAGAATGTTTATCTAAATATCTTTGGTTTTGTTTTATATTGTTTAACGTCCTTTTAACAGCTATTTCCATTTATAAAGATGGTCAAACCGTGTAAGTGGGATGGCATGGTCTGATTTGGTTTTACATTGTTTGACGTCTAATTAACAGCCCATTTATTGACGGCCTTTCTGTGTATGGGGTTTTGGAAAATGTTCGTACGTGCAGGGGGCGACTTACCCCTTCGGCCCCCTGCAGAAAATCGTTTGTGTCCTAAGTGTCTTCTACTAAGGGGACATGGACAACGAAGGGATAAAAAAATCTATGACCGAATATCAATACTTGCTATCATGTACTACCTTTCTTTATTGTCTTTTTGTCTTTTATGTATGTTTTATTTTTCACTCAAGATGTCCTCTTTACATCTGTTCTCATATGAATCTAGCTCTGTCTACATTAAACTCCCGATAACCAGACACCCTATCAGGTCACATTAACACATTGGCAAATTAGTCAGTATACTGATAACGTATGCTGCACATTAAGCATGGAATAGCAACTGTCATCTTTATAGGTTTTGGAATATCTCGATCAGAGGACAGAAACTGCAATAAGTACACATTATTAAGGTGGGACAGAGTCCAGGGAAACCCGAGGTAAGACCAAAGTCTTAAGTAATTTCATATATCATAGCGATAATGATGACGATGTTACATGATTACGTGTTTGACAATATATGTTTTTATTAGAATTTTACAGCTTCATAAAGGTTTGTTTTATAAATACCTTTGACGTAATTGGACGTGATATCGGAGGTAACCGGTGACCAATTTTTTGTAGAATGAAAATCCCTTAAAGTCACAGTCCCACTCCGATATAGATATTTTTCATATTTTATTGACTGGAAATGTTGTATACTAATAGACAATATATAAATAAAGTTCCGAACTTGAAATTAAAAGGGTACCGGAGATATCGGTGTCGGAATTAGTCTCATTAATCAACACCAGGATATGAATATTGATGAAGAAGAGTCACGTGATACGTTCAGTCGCGGTCAGAACCAAAATAAAAATGGAGGAAGAGGTGAGTAGTACGTCCATGTGACAACGCTTGTAAATAGATTTTACCGAAATACAATCAATACTCTAAATATCATGCATGGAAATCATTTTACGTATGTATTGATCACATCTTTCAATGCTTAGATATGACACAAAAACGAACAGATTACGAGAAAAACTACGATTAATTGCAAAGAGGTCCACAAATGGGGGCTACGATACGGTAACGAACACATAGAACATCTCAAAATGGATCTATCTAAAGCGAATATTCGACGATAAGAGTATTTATGAATATGATTTTAGAGTGGATAGAGCGGGTCAGTTGTTAGGTGATTTCTCTTAATACGTTTTCCAATAACATATACACCTGAATTACCCTACCTGTCAAAAGGACGTACAATAATAATCCAATATTATAAACTACTGTCTTTACTATTCATGATTATGAAAACTGTGGACATAAAACAAGTTAGGTGACAGATTTAAGCAAAAATTGGTACTGGTGTAATCTTAATCAGTATACTGATGCATTAACCGATTTATTTTTTTCATTCACAGGACTTCAATACTGGATGATGCGGTGTACAGCTGTACAGACAGGATGTGTTAGCCATTGATAGCTGGTGTATGTGGGCCATTCGGGACAAGTATCCTGATCAGTATGGCCAATATGTTGGCTTTATCCCATCAAGGATACAGTGTAGTTCATATGGACCGATTGGGCCTACATGTGTTTACTATGACAGGGATTTATCTAGCTGTTTTGTTTTACTACCCTTTTATATACCTATAAAGGGGAAATTAAGAGCCGAAGGCTTGAGTTGAGACGTGAACCTGCTGGGGAGTGGGGGTTAAACCCCACAGAAAAGTTTTAATATAAATTTGGCAAAATCCTGAATTCTGGGAGTCATTTCTCCACTTTATCAAGGCAAAAAACCTCAATCAGACAAAAATAGGAATTTACAAATGATGATTTTTTTTATAATGTTAGTTTAATGGGGGTGATTTTCTATCTCAATGCGACATTATCAATCAATCATCATCAGATTTTCATTCCGATGAGGAAACATGCCTAAAGAGAATGAATAAATGTACATAAAATTTTAAAGTTTACACTTTTTAAAAAGGGGAAATGTACCCTTTACCGGTAGTAAAAACAGCCTTGATAAATCCCTGTATGAGTTGGAATAACTTGTTCCTGCAAAATCATATTTGTGGTAAAATAAAGTTTCGACATGTGTCTTTGTATGAATGATTGTAAAGTGAGTAGTCATTGTTTACATGTAATCAAACTCCTCTGACATTTTCCTCAACTTTTCATTCATATGAAAAAATATGCCTAAAGAGAATGAATAAATGTAAATAAAATTCAAAAGTATTTGATTTCTTTATAAATATAACAAGATTTGAAGAATTACAGTCGCCCATAGGACGTACTTTGATGGAGGTCAAAGGTGGAAGTCAAGGTCACAGTGACCTACTTTTGGTATGCAACATAACTGTCTCATCATTGTGCACCCATATGCCAATTTTGAAGTTTCAGTATAATGACCATGGTTTAATTTGCTACATGTTAATGATCAGTAACTCAGTTATATCATTATTTTTAATTTATTTTTATTCCTGCACATAGTACCACTTACTCATTCACACTTTGAATATACTTTCATTCCTAGTCATTATCGTCATACCACCATCAGTCCATCACCCCACTGTGACCAAACATCATCATCATCAATCATCATATTCATCATTGATATCAATTAAAATCATGCATAATCATCATCATTATCATTGTCACAATCAGGGCTCACCCTGAACCAAAACTATCAGTAGCCAAAAAAATAGCCAAGTGTGATTTTTAGCAGCCAATTTTTTCAGAGAGAAGCCTTGGCATATTGGCGCGTAACGTTTGATTGAAGCCCTTTCGAGAAATTGAATCAACTATATCTAATTAATCTTACATTATGGAAAAATAAACACACACAAAAATTAATTTTAAACTTCTTTATTACAAAGCACCAATGAATAATAATTTACAATACATAACCAATATCAATAGCAAAACTGTAGTACACCTGTCAGGGTAAAAAGTTCACTCTTTAAAAAGTCTACTACTTGGAAGGGAAAATAATCCTCCTTTTGCTGGCACTCCTGTGTTGGAAGGCTGCTTCATACAAGTCAGTGCTGTTGCAAACCTTGTGTTCCAGTGAAATCCTCATCAGGTTCTCCAGGCTTTGGATGCTGAGGCTGTTCCTTAGATCTGTCTTGATGAGGTTCTGGCGACTGAAGCTTCCCTCACAATCTACTGTGGACATTGTAACTACTAGCAGCCTCTCAGCAGCCCTTGCTACAATTGGAAAGCTATATCTATGCTTAAAGCACAACTGAACCACATCCTACACCTTACAATACACCTTCCTATTCCCTAACACCTGAACTTTAGCTAACTCCAGAAAACTGAGAAACTCCTGTCTTACAACTGATACTGACCCTGACCCTACAACAGTGCCTAGGTACTTGGCAACTACCTCTACAGAATCGACAAGCACCTCACTGTGACCATCAACTAGAGAAGGATCAAAAAGCCTGGTCAGGGCTGACAACACAACATCATCCCCTTTGTCAGTAAACCTATCTCTAATTCCCCCAATCAAGAATGTGGCAAACTGTGCACAAGCTGACTCTGCCTCTGGCCTCTGACTAGCACCATCTCTGACTGTATGACCTTCAAACTCAAATGTCTGTAGTCCACAACTATCTACCTGAGGTGACCCTGGAACCTGACTCAGAAACCTGTGTAAGTTCTCACCTGACCTATTGTCTGACAACTTCTCTACCACCGGAACTGTAGACTCAAGAAGGGGGTTCACCTCTGTGAAATCTATCTGTGACCTCTGGAATAACTTGCACAACCTAGCCAACTGTGGAAGAACATCCAAAAGGAAATGTTCCACATACAAGAACTTGTAACATGTGATAGGCTTGTGCAAAGACAGAGCTTTAGCACTGACAATATTTTCATTAAACAACAGCACATCAGCAACCACCGTCATTACAGTGTAGCATTATCATGATCATTTTCAACAACCATCACATATCATCGGAAAATCAGTGATTACAACATATCAGTCGTCAGCATCCTCATCATCACATGTTATTGTCACCATCATCATCATTAGCAAACAAATCATATTCATCAAAAACACATAATCATCATTAAAGTGAATGTTAGAGTCAAGATCACTATCTAAAGAAATCAGTTACGATATACAGTTCAACTTGCGAGACTGCTTTGAAGCTACCAGCTCTCTTGTTGGTGGAGGTTCAGTTAGGGCAAGATGAGCTGACAAGCGCCTTTGGTCAGTTGCCGCGCGAACAATTTTGCCCTTCATCCCTACCCTGTCTTCAATTGTTCTCATGAAAATGTTGGATAGGAGATCCTTGATATAATAGTAGGTTTTCTTCTCTTTTACTTCTACAGTACTCCATCTTTCCAATTTCTTATTGTATGTTCTATGGTATCTGGAATACAAAATACAACAAGAACTGTAAGCCAATGGCTAACTAATACCTCCCCCCAAAAACAAAATATTATGTATCCATGTATTCATTAAACTACCTCTCAAGCAAATAATCTTAGAAATATGCATGAGTCCCATGGGTCTTAATAATCATATGCTAAAAAACTTTGGCCAGTCCTGACCTCGAACGTAGGCAAGTCATTGATTTGAGTAAACGTGGTTGTGCTTTATCCCAGCATGCTACACGCACTGTATCAATACATGTATCCTAGGCCTTCTGGTTATTGGAAAGAAGTTGTCTAAAGAATTTGTTTGAATTTTTGACCCATGACCTTGAAAGAATATCAAGTTATTCAATTTAACAAAGTTGGTATTTTTTTTTATCCCAGCATGATATAGTACAAGTATAGCTGCATTGGAAAAAATGAACTACATGGAAACTCTTTTCCATTTACAATCACAAAGCGTATCACATCATGCATTATGTTTCTTCAAAAAATATTTCATTATTATAAAGCTGACTATAAGCCATCCATACTTACTCATAGCTGCTCCATTTTGGAGATGTGCATCTGTGACCACTTCTGACACATTGATATTTTTGTTTTGCAATTCCTACATCCCCTTCAAAAATCCTGGCTTTTCCATATTGGTGCTCTTCCTCAATGTTTCTCTCTTGTCTAGAGTGGTTACAGATAAAATTTTCTTGGAGGTGTTATCCATGAAGGTGTATATACAGTATTGTGCACAGTGACCTGGCGAATCCATTCGACCATCTCCTGAAAGAAGTACAAGGTTAACATATTGAAATATTAAAATATGTCTTTGTTGAAACATAATACATCTCCCTCTCTACAGATTTACATCTGTGTGTGTATAGTTCTGATGAAATCACTTTATATAACTGTCAATTGACACAGCTAAATTTATTTTTAAATGAAAAAATTAATGCATTTGCAAACAAATATTATAACTACATATTAAAAGTGTACTGGGCCTATTGCTTGTTCTGCTTCTTTTGACCTCTCTGATCTTAAAACTTGACCTCTCTGATCTTAAACAAACTTGGCAGCCTTTCACCCAGCAGGCAACAAGACTCATATCAGTATCCTCAATCGATTAGTTAGTTTATATAAGAAACGTTTTGAATTAAAAAAAGACCAAAGATGGAACAACGTACACCAAACTAATGCAGTAACTCACCTGCACCCTGAACAGGTGAATTAAAAATAGTAATTGAAAGAAAAATACATGAAACTATTAATTCAATATCTTCTAACTGCTCTAAAACACCTGCCTGATGGCTAGACCAATGATCTTCTATTGATGGTACAAAATAGGCTGTCTGTATACTGTTGAAACTGGATTTGGAAGGGAATTGTAACTTTGTGAAGTTGGCAAATAACTGCATTTTTATGAAGTTATTTCCTGATAACAGAATGGCGGAGGTGATCAGCAAGTCTTCACTAAGGAATCTTCCATTTGTATTTAACATGGGAATTTCCACATACCTGAAATTGAATGTTGTTTTCATCATATGAAATGTACATGAATTACATTGTAATACCAAGTCAATAATGGCATCTTTCAGGCCCCTATATCTCAAAACTTCTTACATACAATCTCATTCTTATAAGAAGTGACGTTATGATGGTGAAGTAATTTTTCATTGGTAGCTATCAAATTTAAAAATAACATATTAAGAAGTTTCGAGATCCCAGGGCCTGGATATTATTTGATAAATAAAATCTATGATAGCTTTGTATTGCTACATGTAAAATTCAGCTCTCTTATTTGAAATTAATAATGCATGTGACGGTGCCACAAATTTCTACATACAGTGTATATAGTAATACAATATCAGTTGACATAATTTCCTGATGTTTGTGTGCATTTCATCAAAATAAATTAATAATAGCTAATAAGAAATCTATATGTCATGTATACTTATCAATTAAATACACACCTAGGTAAAATACACTGCAGATTTATCCAATTTTATTTGTATCCCCGATTTACATCCTTCCACCACACAGTTTCCATCTACTTTCAAGTTTGCAAGGTGTTTTAGTTAATGGTTGAATACCAAGGCACAACTGTTATCCAATAAGATTCCCACATCATCTGCAGTTAACATTTTTGAGATTCCTGGACCAATGACTTCCTTGTCAATATCATCATCACTCTCACTTTCATCGTCATCATCATTTTCCTCCCCAAATATAATGTCTGCCCCTGCTCTGTCTTCCAGTTCTTCAATTTCTCCCCCTCTGTAAAATGGTTGATGTATAAATTCACTTGTTACAAATGACAGGAAGACTTTCATGAAAAAATATTCATTTAGGAAAAACTTTGTCATTAACACTGGTGTCAATTGAACAGTTTTTATATTGAAGGATGTATGCAAACTCAAGTGTTTATCACTCATGGTGCAAAGGAGATGACCATGTAAAAGACAGATGGAACACAAAACTATCGTGTTCACAGTTTGTCATTTCAGGCTAACTTTTATCACACCTGTATCTATAGTATCTGTTGCATTAAAACTGATCACAGGATTATAGGATAAATTTGCGTTGAAAAACGATACCAGATTTTTGTTTCTGAAATGGAAACATCATAAAAATGAGAAATTAAGGATATTTCAAGGTATCTAGATCAAGACTACTTATTCTAATATCTTGGTTATGATTTCCCCTTAAGGGGCCCCCGAAATTTTGATCTCCGTTAGCTGCATGCAGAACACCGTATTTGTCTCAGTTTCTTTAGCTGTCAGGTCATCATATGTCACGAAAACCAACAAACTTACTTTAATCACATGCACAAAATAACCAAACATAAATATTCAAACTTTAATTGTCCCGTATTTTTATATTTGTGGATTGAGTTCTTACCTGTCGAGCAAAATACCCGCTACTTCGTGATTTGTTTTTATATTCAGTTCGGTCTTCACAGCATTCCATCTTTCCGTATGATCGCCAATATAAATCTCACGGTCTCACGCCATCTTCCTTCTTTTCTCATCAGTGTCCGTCAAAACACGTTTTCTTCCCCGCTTCCCTCGCACGCTTTCTGCCATGTTGGAAGGCGGCAGATTTGTTTACAGTTCTTTGCGCATGCGTCAGAGGGCGGGACTTCCCGCATTATTATGAATTGGCGCTGTGTCGTTTCAAAATTATATAAAACTAGTATTACGTAAGATTGGTAGCGATTTACTTTAAAATTGCGGTATTACAGGATTAGTCATAACTTTTGCTACCCGAGAAAAATAGAAATTCATGATTTTTGTTTTGATATAAAATAATATCGGTCGTGGAGTGGGACTGTGCCTTTAAAACGATATTTAATCACAATTACGTTGCGAACCTTCTAAAGTGCCCAAACACTGATTGATTGCAGAATCTTGCTAGAAAAAGATTTTCATTTCAGAAAAAAAACTATGCCGACATATTATTAAAGTAGGTTTAACCATTTTAGATATGTTAGTGTAACACATAGATCAGAGATTAAATTTGTTCTTACTAAAATGAATAACTGCCAGAAACATAAGAAGGACAATGAACGGTATCAACATATTGACCTGTGAATGCCTTTAACTAATGTTCAGCAATTGTCAGAAAGAATAAATCATTACTTACCACAATGAACAACTGCCAAAGACATCAGGAAGACAATGCACGGTATAAGCATATTGGTCTGAAAGAGACATTGATCAAATATTATATTTCAATTGTAATTAAAAAAAAAATTAGTAGATTCGTCACAGCTGAAACAAATTACTTTGTTATTGTGAATGAGTAGTTTAGTTTAAGGACATACATATAGTAGTCCCTGATTAACATTGACTTGGATTCGTTTAAGAAAACTTCCAAAGGAGGTATGATTTTTATATCTTCTTTCAGCTCATATATATCAATGGTAAGTACAGTGGTGGGATCGCACAAAGTTACACGATGTGCGCAAGATGTCTGAATGATGTCTGCATTATGTGCGCATGATAAAAATAATGAACGCAATAAGCTATCGCACATTTTCCGCACACGTTGAGCGGTTTTATCACACGAAAGTGTGATTCTATCGTGGTCCATATAGATTTCGAAATGACTTATAAATAAGTGTGTGATTGGATTTACCTATTTTCTAAATATATAAGAATACAAATAGGTATATTTCCGTGTGTAACAGTCGGACACAATTGACATGTTCGACCAGTGAAGATAATTCATTTGAAAAGAAGAAAAAACAAAACAAAAAACAAAACATAAATACAACAAAAATACAAAACAAAACAAAAAACAAAAAAACAAAAAAACAAAAAAAAACAAAAAAACACAAAAAAAGACAAAACAAAAATCATATGGTTCTTCTCCCATTCATGCTTCAGGCAAATAATCTTGACTTGATGCCTTGGTTATCGAGAGGTTGTTGGAACGGCTTACCATCACTTGCCCCTCAGGGAGGTGATCAGATATTGTTTATTGCACTATGCACATGTACACGACGATTAATATTTATCATCTTATAGATAATATATATATATATATTATTTCTCTTAATAAGTAGGTTCTAGTAAATTAGTTCGCCTTTAAGGAAATACATTTCATGACTGAAGTGTAGCTTGGTATTCTAAAATTACCATAGTAACTAGCTACTGCGTTTCATGATTAATGAGTAAAATCATCTAATGATAACTGGAATCCACGGCAATAATGGGTAAACCTTAATAGAATTTGACACTTTTACAATATTAA
This sequence comes from Ylistrum balloti, assembly GCF_031769215.1. NCBI lineage: Eukaryota > Metazoa > Mollusca > Bivalvia > Pectinida > Pectinidae > Ylistrum > Ylistrum balloti. The sequence goes on from NW_026783027.1 coordinate 58,173, forward strand.
GATAGAAGAAACCTCTTTTATGCACTTATTGCTATAAAATACCAATGCAAATTCATGGTTTTTCCCGCAGTGTGTATTCTCTAGTGTATACTTTCATGTATTTTTGTATATTAGCAAGTGATGATTAAGTTATGTAAGATAGCGTAGTGTTCATTTCCTATATTAACAATTATAACAATTGTCATATAACAACACATTGACTATTTTCAGTAGCATACATAGACACCTTTAAATTTTCTACATAATAATGGACTTTCTATGTAGACATTACATGTTATTATTATCATGATTCCATTCTCAACACATAAAAAGCCGTTAGGGCCATGCACTAGTGAAACACAGCGATCCAAAAAGTTAATAACATCAAATAAAATAAAAGGCAAATCCTAATAATCTTAAATGGTTACATTATCACAAAAGATTAAGATTAAGTTTACGTCATAGTCTTTAATATAGACCAACATCTTTCAGATAACACAGAATTTTATGAATCTCAACAGTTTGAAAAAGGGTCTTTATACTTGAAACGTTATTATAAAAAATTCTCGAGTAGACAGAAAGTCAATGCAGTCCAATAAAAAAAACCTTAAACGGTGAATGGCTCATTACATCCTACGCGCCGAGGATTATCGTCGTCTTAAAACATTTATGAATGTGTAAGGTATGTGTAATACATCCGAAGACGGGCAAGGACAACGTCGCTGGTTGGTTGTCTCTACAGCCTGGAGACCATTTACCGATAACAGGTTTCACGGAGTGCAATTTGTTATTGGTACAGATATTATATATATTTATCAAAAGTTATTTTCAAATGTCAAAATTTAAAAGGTAAATTGTATCAATTAACATATGAATGTGATTTACAAGAAAATGATACAATAAACAATCTAGTGCTGTACATCATTGGATAGGTTATTTGAAGATTTTTTTAACGGTGGAAGTTGATGGAACTTACCATTATTTCAAAATCTCTAATAAAACATGCTCTGTTATGAAAATGCAACGAAATCTTTTAAAAAGTTTGGCGCTGGAATCACATTTTTCATGAATTACAAGAAAAAAATACTGTTTCACTGTTAATTTCATGCTCATTATTTGATTTACACTAAAAACAAAACCAAAAATCGATCGTTGGCCGCCATGCAATAACTCCTTTCCAAATATTCATCAAAATTGTTGAAATTGAAGAAACCAATGCTCAATGTTTAATTTAATTCAGAAGTTACTAAACAAGTAGATACGTTTAGCGTTCTATTACATTATATTACATATAAAATGATTTTTATACTTACCATGTTGTATGTTCTTGCGTTTCCTAGTTCTGATTGTAGATTGGTGTAAAGGCAATGTGAGAATAAGATTTATATACTACGAATCACGTTAAGAAGTCACGTGATGAAAATGAACATCGCCCATCTTTCCTGCATATTACACAGGTAAAGTATTGATTAACGTCAAAGTGCATTTCTGTTTGGTATTGCAATCGTGTATGACCTTCGACGTATTGCACTTTCATTTCCGACTTTCAAAGACTCACTTGTAAGTATTTATGTACCTTGTCTACATAAAGATATGATACTTAAACATCACTTCAGGATTACTTAACAAAATGCGTATATCTGTAGATTCAATGATAAATGAATGTTGGCTAAACGAAATGTCGGTACCGAAAGCAGACACAATAGGAATTTTATTGGCATTAGAAGAATGCTTAGTGATTAAATAGACACAAAGTTAATAGGGCTTTTACATTCTGTTACAAGGAACCGAAATTAAATTAATTTTTGCCACCGAATATATTTTAATTTGTAATTGTACACCTATTAGATTCAAGATCTTCGGTTCC